>NC_084798.1:147842769-148145799 GCF_963169125.1 Humulus lupulus | reverse complement strand
TTTTGTGCATTTTTAGTTTCTTGAATTCATATAACTCAAAGTTATAAAAGGTAATACTTTACTCACTTTTTCAGTTTTTAATGGTTTATATATAAATAAGCCAATCATGCACTCCTCCAATACTAATATAGCTTAGAAAGTTATAAAAGGTAAAATGTTTCAGTGTAAGTTAGAAGAATTCAAAAACATATTTTCAAAATTTTCAAATATATACATGTATTTAGTTATGCATTTATGCCCATTCCATGTATGTAATAACATTATTTTTTTGTAATAAGCATCTTTATTTATTTTTGTTGATTATTGATAGGATATGGACATATATAGATATATAGTGGCTGTTTTTGGGAAAGTTTTCCATTTGGTAAATTCTTGTTTACTCCTGCATCTGATTGATGCTAGCTGCATCATATATACACATGTGCAATACAAGCTATCTTGGAATAAATCCTTATATTGTATTCTATAAATATATGCTAAGAATTTTATTAATAAAACATATCTGTTTGTTTATTAGTATTAGGCAGATTTAATTGTTCATGAAATTGTTTAAAAATCATGCTTTAAAGTTTAATTAAGTGTTTGTTCTCGTTGTTTTACATACAAGTTGATGAAATATGCCGGTTATGTGTGTCGATATCTGTTTGTGAGTATGAATTTAAGAGTTTTGTTGTTCTTTTTCTTTTGTGAGCTCTAGTTTCCAAGGACTCTGTAGTGGGTTTGGATATTTTCTTGGTTGTAAGAGTTGTAATTTTTTTAAATTATGACTCCTAATTAAAGGTCCAATGATGTTGATAGTTTATTAATTGGTATGTAATTTTGCTTTCGTTTTAGCGGCTTCATTGGATTTCAAATTGGAAGGAAACTTTATTTACAATAGTTTGCAAGAGGTATGTTCTCTTTTATTTTTGTTAAAATATTTTGCAAATGTTAAAGGAGTTTGAATATCTTAGATATTCATCCATAGTGAAGTAGGTCCTGAGATTATTATTGTGTGTTGCAGTGATAACGGAAGGTTGAGAACTTGTATGTCTTAGTGATGTAGGATCTGAGAAATTTGTGTGCTGCGGTGAGATAAGGAAGAAAACTTGTGTGTTGTTTGAATATTTTGAATTGATAATGGTAGATGGTTGGTTAATAAATCTGTTATATTTAGTCAAGTCTTTTAACTTGTGTGCTGAGGCAAAATGCAGGTATAGTATTTTAGTCTTAAGTTGAGTCTTTTAAACCCTAAAATTGAAGTTTTGCTCGACTACTTTTCACCATGGTAGCATAAATCTGTTAAGGCATACGATAATTAAAAAATAAAAAAAAGACAGTAGTATAATATGTAATTGTTATGAAAAAAAAATGTAAATAGGAGAAACTTAAGAAAAATAGCTAGCAAATATTTATATGAGACATCATACGGATAAGCCTTAAAGATGTATATATCTACAACATATCTCTAGAAAAATTATATATGAGGATGAAAAAAACGTATAATATAAGATATAAAAGTAGATCAGCTAGCAAACATATTATACATGTTTTACAAATATCGTATATATACACCAACATTGGAAAGAAAACATATATAAAAAATAAAAATATTTGTCGACCTATGACTTGAAAATGAATAAATGACTGAGGCGTATGCCTCATGAGTTTTCTGCCATTTTTTTAAACCATGTTACAGATGAAGCCAAACAAGCATGCTCTTGAGAATTTGTGAAACAAAATTCTACATATAATATATATAAACTTTGTCATTTTGCTTGTTTAGGTGTTTTAAAATGGAAGTGAGTTACTCTTTGATGTGTACTTTTTAGGTTTATAAACAATTCAATTATATTTTGGTTGATACAATTATGTATTTACCATTACATAGTCTTATAAAAAATTACTTTTTGTTGGTTAGAACAAGACCAATTAAGTTGGTGATCATGTTGGATAAAAGTTGGCTACGCTTCAGTAGGTAATAAGAATTAGGGATTTAATTAGTGCCAACTTAGTAAAATTAGTAACTTACTATATGTAGCTACTAATATATTATAAATATGAACTTGTCTATGAATTGTAGAGCCTCAGATGAGTATAGAGAAGGCGCTAAGAATTTTGTAGAAATGGCAGAAAAGCAGGCTGGTTATCCCGAAAAATTATTGTGTCCATGCAAAGTTTGTCGAAACTTAATTCACCAATGGATTAGCATTTTGTATGAACACTTAGTCATTTATGGGATTTATCCAACATACAAAATCTGGTTTTATCATGGGGAAGAATTATCAAGAGATGATGATATAGAGACAATGGAAACCTTTGATTCTTACAACTTGTTTAGGGCTACAAATATCGATGGTTGTGATTGTGAAAGTCATGTAGAAGGTCATGATGACACTTTTATGGAAAAAAGATAAGATGCAGACACTCCATTATATCCACAATGCACTAAATATAGTAAGTTATCATCAATTGTTGCATTGTATAAGCTTAAAACTACTAATGGGTGGTCAGACAAAAGTTTTGATGAATTGTTAAAGCTTTAGAAAGATATGCTTCCTTTAGATAATATGATCCCCAAGTCTATGTATGAGGTTCGAAAATTTCTTTGATTATTTAATTTAGGATATGAAAAGATTCATGCATGTGTTAATGATTGCTGTTTGTTTAGAAAAGATAAAGAAAACTGGCAAGAATGTCCAACATGTGGAAGTTCACGTTGGATGTCAGATAAACTGACTAAAAAGGTTCGACATGGTGTCCCATCAAATTTTTTAAGGTACTTTCCTATAATCCCTAGGTTGAAACGGATGTTCATGTCCAAAAGAATATCAAAGGAATTAAGATGGCATCACAACAATAAAAGTTGCGATGGAAAAGTGTGTCACCCAGTGGATTCAGCAGCATGGGAGCTAGTCAATGATAAATGGCCATCATTTTCAAATGAAGAGAGAAATATTAGACTTGGCCTTTCCATAGATGGATTTAACCCATTTAGTAATTTGAGTTCTAAGTATAGTGTTTGGCCTGTATTGTTGGTCATGTACAACTTACCCCCATGGTTATGCATGAAACAAGAGAATATTTTATTAACAATGTTAACTCCAGGACCTAAACAACCTGGGAATGATATTGATATATACTTAGAACCTCTCGTAGAGGACTTGAAATTATTATGGAATGAGGGAGTTGATGCTCATGATTCATTAGACAATACGAATTTCAAGTTGCGGGCTATTTTGATTTGGACAATCCAAGATTTTCCAACATACGGGAACCTTGCGGGTTGTAAAAATAAGGGACGTTTTAGTTGTCCCTTATGTGGTTATGGTACTCATTCAGAGTGGCTAAAACATAGCGGGAATTTTTTATATCGAGGTCATCGGAAATTTCTTCAAGAAGACCATCCACTTCGGAGTAAAATAAGTTGGCTTGATGGAGAAGAAGAGCATGGAAATCCGCCAAGAATCATGAATGGGACTACAATTGTTGAACACCTTAAAGATTTTGTGAATGTTTGGGGAAAATCCACTTCAAAGAAAAGGAAACAAGATGATTCAAAAGAAATATAGAAAAAGCAATCCATATTTTTTCAGTTACCTTATTGGAAGGTTAGCACATTCTTACTATTTATATAAAAGATATTTGTGTAAATTATTTTCTTTGGAGGAATTTCATTAGTTATTTCTTTTGCAATTTTTTTAGGAATTGTATGTTCGTCACAATTTGGATGTGATGCACATAGAGAGGAATGTTTGTGAAAGCATTTGTAATACATTGCTAGATGTTGCTGGAAAAAGTAAAGATGGACTAAAAGCTTGCTTGGATTTGCAACATATGGGTATTAGGAGTGCATTGCACCCACAAGAGAAGGGGACTAGAACCTATCTTCTTGCAGCTTTACACACACTATCAAAGCTTAAGAAAGAATTATTTTGTAAAAGGTTGTTCTCATTGAAAGTACCTGATGGATATAGCTCAAATAGTCGAAATTGTGTTTCAATGGAACAATGCAAGCTCATGGGCCTTAAGTCACACGATTGCCACATTTTGATGCAACAGTTACTACCGGTGGCTATAAAAGGATTGATGCCAGTGGGTCCAAGAGATGCTATAATGAGATTATGCTTATTCTTTAATCGAATATGTCAATGTGTTCTTGATAGAGAAAGCATAATGGCATTTAATAATGATGTTATTTAAACTTTATGCTTACTAGAGAGATTCTTTCCACCATCATTTTTTGATGTCAGGATTCACTTAGTGGTTCATATCAGACGAGAAGCACGACTATGTGGACCAGTCCAATTTCGATGGATGTATCCATTTGAGAGGTGAATCACTAAAATATAATTGTTTTGTTTATTCTTATTATTTTACGTGGACATTATATTAATGATGAGAAATTGTGTGATTAATAGACGCATGAAGATATTGAAAGATTATGTTAGAAATCAAGCAAGCCCTGAAGGTTGTATTGCGGAGTGTTATCTTGCAGATGAGTGTGTGAGCTTTTGTAATGAATTCACTGACCATTCAATTGAACTAAACACAAAAGAAGGTCAAAATGAAGAGTGGTCAAATGATTTGATAGTTGAAGGTCATCCAATTTCTAAGAGGAAAGAAATTATATTGACAGATGAGTTGTTAGAAATTGCACATCGATACATTCTGTTAAATACATCTATTGTGGAGCCTTTTCTAGAGTAAGTGTGTGATATTAGAAATTATTATTTTTTATATTAAAAATGTAGTAATACTAACTCATTGGTCCTATAAATTAGGATTCACCTAGATGAGTTGAAAAAATGAACAAAATATATGAGAGAAATAATGGATTACTTTCGAAGAAACATATACAAAAATTTTCAACATGGATGAAGGAAAAGGTAAATTAATTGCAAACTAACTAGTTCATATAAGTTGTTTTAATTGTCATTCAGAAAATTAACAATGACATACTATTATTGTTATAGGTTCCTATGCATTCCTCAAGTTGTGATGAAACTGATTTGTTGAAATGGCTAGTATATGGACCCAGAAAACATGCTACTTCTTACACTGGATATATTATCAATGGTCAAAGATTTCATATACATGACATTGAGAAGTCCACACAAAATAGTGGTGTCTCAATTGAAGCAACAACTATGTGTAGATCTATTGCCAAAGATGTATCTCAAGTTCCTAATTTAGTTTCATAGTATGGGGTTATAAGGGAGATAATCTTGTTAGATTACTACATAGTTCAGATTCCAATTTTCAAATGTGATTGGGCAAATGTCCCTAATGGGGTTAGGGTGGAGGATAGTCTTACTTTAGTTAATCTACACCAAAGTCAATGGTCTGTTGGTAGAGACCCTTTTATTTTAGCCTCACAAGCTAAACAGGTCTTCTACTCAAGAGAACATGATTCTTCCAATTGGTATGTGGTGATTAGGGCACCGCCTAGAGGTTTTTATGACATGGAAAATTATGATGAGAAGGAATTCATTCCTATAACGTCTGAAGTTACTGAATCTAGGTTACATAATGTAGTGAAAGATGATCAATATGTTAGAGATGATTGTGAGGGTATATTAGTTTGATTATTGTTGTGTTGTTTTTGTAAATTGTAGAAGATGTTGCACTTGACACTTATAATTTTTATTTCTTTGCTGCCAAGAATGTCTGTTTATTTCTTTCTTTCTGACTTTTATTACAAGTGATTATTTTGTGATAATTGATAATATGTTGCTGTTATATATGATGATATTTTGTGACTTATCAAAATTCATACTAATTATAGAAACGGTTGATGAAAAACTAGTCAAATAATTTTCCAAGTACAAGATATGACACCTCCATCTACAAAAGGAAAGAGACCAAAGCACATACCTACAGGAAAATTATTTAAACTCCTCAATGAAAATAGGAAGAGCTTTAGACTAAATTTGGAAATGGATAAGGTTGTTGAAGAGAGATATACTAAGGATGTGTCTCCAAAGGAAAATACATGACGTAGAATGATTGTAAGAGATGACTCTTCTGATGAAGAAGTACCCATCTCCCCAGTGACAAGGAGATGTCTTAAAAATCTATTTGAGGTTGAACAACCAATAGACTCTCCTAAAAAAATAGTGAGACCACCTACTAATGGTCCTTCAAAGAAAATGATAAAAACAAAACCAATACTTGAAACTCATACAAATGACCATGCCATTTCACCAACAGCCACAAGAAAATCACAGCGCCTACAAATCCCTGAAAACCCAAATGAAATAATTGTTGAAAACTTGCCAAACAAACAAGAACTACCTGAAGAAGTTGTTGCACCTATTACCCTAAAGAGAACTAGAGGCCCTAGTAAAATGAAGTCTATTGCAATAGACGTCGATGGTCGTTTGGAAGTTAAGTTTAACTCAAAGGGACAACCAATAGGTGCAACATCAATATCTTTGTCTTCATTTTTGGGTGCACTTGTTAGAGAAATTGTACCAGTAACGATAAAAGATTGGAGGAAGATTCCTCTAGGAATGAAAGAGGTCTTATGGAAATCTATTCAGGTATATATTTTAATCATTATAAATATATTATTTCAATTTATGAACATGAAATTTGTTGAAATTCATTGACATCAATACTAACCTATTATTATTTTTACTAGGCAAGATATAAGGTTGACAAAGATTGGCAACAGAGCTATATATTCAAAAGTATGGAAGATCTTTGGAGAGCTTCAAAATCAAGGCTAGTTACTAAAATAACAAAGGCACCAAATGAAGAAGCAAGATTGAAACTAATGCCTGGTAATATTAAATCCATGAATGAGTGGAAAAGTTTTGTTAAGGAAAAAAAATAGTGCTGAGTTTAAGGTATTTTATTCTTAACATCTTATAACCAAATATATTTATGATTAAAATTTATAGTTTAATGTCTCTATTAACTTTATATTCTTAGGCTACAAGCGAGAAATTCAAAAAAATACGGACAAAGCAACTACCCCACCCTTGTAGTCGCAAAGGTTATGCAAGATTGATTGATGAATTGGTAAAGCCAAACATATTTACAGTTGTTTTATTATAGAATTTGGTTTAGATATTTTTTTAATTTATTTTCTTATTTTGATAGATGAACCATAGTGAAACCAAAAAACCACCTTCTAGAGTTGATGTTTGGACCAAAGCACATAAGAAGAAAAATGGCGAACCAGTAAATTCAGAAGTGGCTGAAGCGTTTGTATACACCTTGCCCTTTCAAAATCATGTGACTTTAGTTTTAACTTACTCATTTGTTTGAATACATTTATTGATACTATTTATTTTTGAAGGATTTGGTTGAAGAATATAAGAAAGATCCTGCTATGTCTTCAACTACGAGTGTTAATGAAGACATCCTCACAAAAGTCCTTGGTCCTGAAAAAAATACATACATGAGAGCTTTAGGAAGAGGAGTTACTCGGTCAAAGTTGCAAATTGTGTCAGAAAGAGATGACCATCTGATGATGATAGAAGATCAATGCAAAGATTTGAAAGACAAAATGCAACACATGGAGCAACTCATTGTTTCTTTAATGAAAAATCAAGTAAGTATTTTGATGCTAAAACTATATTTTCATGTGGCTGAATTGCAATAATAACTAAGATTCATGTTAATTTTTTGGTTAGTCTTTACTTCTGTATTTTTTAAATTTTGATGTTGAATTCATGTCTTTCTATCTTACTTGTAAATAGAATACATCTACTCAGAGTGAGGAGCAATCAAATGCCAATGTTCAATCAAATTTTTATGTTCATTCCACTCAGGTAATTATGATACTAATTATATGAAAATGATAAAATCTAAAACATATAATATTCAATATAAAATCATTTACTGCTGCTGAATTTGTTTTATTGATATATTGTTAGAGTGTCAAGAACCATACATTTGGCTCCAAATGCAAAATATTAGATTGGATTGGATCTGGAGAAATTGTTGCAGAAGGTTATTTTATTTCAAGTGACCCAAAGGATGAGGTTCACCATGTTCCTCTTGGGCCTAGTGCTATGAAAGTGGGGATAGATCTTGTGAGAAAGAATGATGCATTTCTGTGGAGGCCTTCAACAGTTATGTCTACTATAGAAGATGTTATAGGTATGGCCAGCTGATAAAGTTATAATTATGTAATTAACTTTTTTTTATGTACTCTTTTAGTTTACTATAACTTTATGTTGAAGCATTAATCATTTAAATTTTTTTGTAGCTAAGCAAATGGACTCACAACAAAGACAAGTGCACAAAGGATGATGAATTGAAGGGTGGAGAGGATGGAGCAAGTTTCACCCACGGTTTACTTCTGTGTATCTTGTAATGTTTCTGTCTTTCATTTTTGAAGTAAAAATTGTTCAAGATTATAAAACTTTATAATGTTATGCTTTCAAACTCAAGTTAGAACTAAAATCTCATGAAGTAGACACATTCATGGTTTGAATTAGTTATTGTTTAATGTAATACTTATGGTTTATCAATCTATTGAGAATTACATTTTATGATTAATTTTGATTTTTTTTTTATCAAAATACAATAATGAAAATCTTTTAACTAAAAAAAAACCATATAAGTATACATATCAAAATAAAATTTAAAATTTTATTACTATATGTTATGATTTAAAAACATATTATAAGCGTAACAAATTGTTATGATTTATATAATATAACAAACTAAAAATTTTATCAAAATAATCAAATGTAACAGTTGAAAAGTGTTATGCAAAAAGTATAAGATTAAACTTCAAATTTATAACCAAATACTCTAACTAAATGTTATTATTTGAATATTATAGCAACTAAAAATGTGTTATTGAATAGTTTAAGATAACATTGAACATAACATTCGAATACTATTATAGAAAAGACAGGACTTTTAATAACAGAGTTTTCAGAAGCGTTATCAATACTCCCGGTTAGCAGTTTTTAAGTGTTATGAATACTGTTTTTTATTGTAGTGTAACTCACCTCTTTAACTTTCCACGTGTTCCTAGGTGTCCAAAAGCTGCCTGATCAAAATGCATGAGCAAAATCTGCTTTGCTGCAGCAAAACCTGATAATTCAGCCATCAAAAATTCAATTTAGATAGTTTCACATGTTAGTACATTCTTTGTACAAATATCTATTCATGAAACTATTATCTTCAACCCAACGTCTATTAAAAACTACAAAAATAACCAGACTTAACTAAGATCATAAAAATACCAAAGTTAGCTACAAAAGCTAAAAATAAACTAACATCTCCCAAGATTTTTGTTTCATAATTATAAGCTCAAAAGCACATGAAATAACTCTTTATTCAAGAGTTATCACACTCCCAAACTTACGACATTACTCATCCTCGAGTGATGACTCTAAAAACAAAGCACAAACAACAAAAAGACATAAATGGCACAAACTAAACAATAGAAGACAAGGAAACAACAAAGACAAAACACAACAACAGTGGACAAACTTTGCTATGCCAATGGTAAAAAGGGGAAGGCTCTCGGGAAAATGTATTTTGAATAAGAGAAGCTGATTTTCAATATTTCACAAGTTTTAAACCAAATTCGTCAAGCATTAATGTTGCTGCCAAAATATGAATCAAGTGTTTCACCCGTTAGTGCATGCATAGTTTTTCCTAAACATTTTCAATCACCAAAAATCAAGCTAGACCTTGGTCCTAAAGCTTAAATAATGTCTCCATAAGTTACTTAGTAATTTCCTCTCCACTAATGTAGACAAACACCACACCAAAGATCAATAGGATTTTATCAAGCTTGTAATGATATTCTAGGGTGAAGGTAGGATAGGAGAGATAAATTTTGGTTCAAATCACCCTAAGCACCTCAACCTTTCTAGGACCTAATTACATAAATGCACACATTAAATTCCCCAAGGAAAACCCCACAACACAATATAAATTTTGCCACTAGCCTTTATTACTAACATACAAAGACAAAAACTACAACAATTTTTCCTTTATTTGAAGAGTTACACCCCCAAACTTATTTACAACATACATACTTTCTTCTTTCTTTTTATTTTCTGATTTTTTTAGATGCTTTGATGTAAGGGAGTGCACTCTTTAATTTTTTTCTTTTCTTTTTGGATGTTCTATTTTTTTCACGGCAAGAGATAAATGGCAAGAGAACAAGAAAATTGAGAACACACTCTCCCCCCCAAACTTAAAATCAACATTGACCTCAATGGTGAAAACAAGCAAAAGAAGAAAAGGAATACGCTCACCCAATTTTTGCTCTCACACTCAACTCCTCTCAATCCCTTAAAATGCACAACAAATAAATCCTATAAAGATCAAGGTGCTAAAGGGGTGTGGTGAAAAGAGGTGAATATATATATATGTAAATCTAGGCTAATGAGTGGCTAAGAAAGAAAAGTGACACTTAATCTCAATGGGGTGACTCGGGATAAAATTGCATACAAGGTAGGCTTCAAAGGCTCAAACAGTCCAAGGATGGCCTAAATCATGTCATCGGTGTGGTGTTGTCTAGGATTTCGCCTCAATAAAAATCACTAACTAATTCTAGAAACTTAAACTCTAACAAGAAACTAGCTCTTTCTAGGGTCTCAAAAATGTTTAATCAAGCTGTGCACACACTGAAAAGAGAAACACTCTCATCAATCAATTGCTAGCAACATTTACACACAAAGAATTTAGTGTAAAATGTAAGAAAGAAAGACATTCAACTTCAACTTAGATTGATTATATTTTTTAAGTTTTGCAAAGTCATCATCGAGCCCCCTAGTTAAACACTAACAAAAGCAAAGATTATCCTCAAAAGATTAACTACACAACAAGACAAGGACACAACAACCAATAGGACCACATAGAAGAAACACAAAACAATAAACGACGAAAAGTAAACAACAAGATAGTCCAAAACAGAAATTAAGTACGGAATATTAAATACAGATCGAAAGTTGGGTTAAGGAGGCTCCCCACGCCTATTCCTCACAATCAACATCCGAAGAAATAGGGCCATGATGAACAGCCAGAGCGGTCCAAGCCTCCAAAATGGAGCTGGAGAACACCGGAAAGGCAGCAGTCACTTTGGTGAAGTTCCGTCGATGGGCTTAATGAGTGCTGCATCCCGCTGTTTGGCGTACTTCCAGTAGTCGTGCTGCTGAGTTTCAAGTGACACCAGTTGCCCAAGAAGTTCCCTTTACTGAGCAATGAGGTCGGTGAGTGTGGGAGCAAGGGGCGGAGCTGGTGGAGGCACGGTGGATCAGTAACTGATACAGACGCGCGTCTCTGACTAGTGGCGATGAAGTCGATGTCCCGACGCTCAAAGAGTACATCCTTAGTAGAGGCAGAAGGCACCCTAGCTCAAATGCACAACTGTGTGATGAGTGATGGAAAGAACAACTTGCCATTTTTCTTCTTGGCACAGCTAACAATCTGCTTGGAGATCAACTTGCCCACATTGATACTCAAACCTGCGAGCATACAGTATAACAGAAGTACCCGCTCCTTGGACACCGTAGTGTCATGTGTGGTAGGCAGCAAGCGGCATTTGAGGAAATGCTACCACACTCCAGCTTCAGGCAAAATAAAGGTGTGCAATAAAGTGCGCACACCACCAGAAGAAACACACCACTGAGCGCCGGGAGATGCGACAAGTTGCAGTGCCTTGTCAAAATTTTCTGGTGTAGGGGCCAAGACCATATCATTATACACAGTGTACTCAACATTAGCCATCCCAAATAGCCTCACCAGAAAAGGAAACAACCTTGCCTCGAATGATCACTTCAGAATTCTCAAAGGATGCTATGTTGGCATAAAACTCTCGCACCAATGGGATGATAGCATGCTCTGGTTTTTGACAGAAAACCTCCCAATTGTGCTGTTCAATGACACTACTAATGAATTTTGGCACCTCAATAGTAGTGGGTAAGAGTCCCTATTCTGGGAGCAACTTCTTGGTCTTGATGGACTCATACTGTGCCCTGGCCTGAGCAGAAACAAATTTCTTAGTGGGACCTGAAGGGATAGGAGTTTTCTTGGTTGTTGGGGTCAGTACAGTCGTGGGTGTTGGCTTGGAGGAAGTTTTGGTGGCAGTGGAGGTCTTTTGTTTCTTGAGTGGAGTTGCGGCTGATGCGGGGTTGGCACCTCTTTTGGATTTGGGTCGGGTTGGTGTTGATCTAGTTGCTTATGGGGCAGTGATGGTGGGGGTAGGATCATTTATAGTGACTGGGGAAGGCAAAAGTAATGGGGCAATGGGAATCTATGTGGCTTTTGGTGGGGGCAGTGGTGGGTGTGGATTTCTTTTTGGCTGGTTTAGATTTATGTGTGTCTTGTGGTGGGACAGTTGATGGTGGGGTAGATTTGGTGATAGTGGTGCTCTTTTTGGTTTGTGGTGGGGTAGAGGTTGGTTTGGATTTCTTTCTCTAGGCTCGTGTTTTAGTGGCCATATTTGGTAAAAGGAACTAAAAACAGCACAAATCAACAGTACAACAACTGAACCAGGCACCCACACACAAAATATCAAATGCACTGCTTCTTGATGAACACCTGAATAATACAGCTCACAACAATAGGTCACCCCCCCAAAATGCCAAAAGAACACAGACCACCCAAGCAATATAACAACCCCTGAACAGTAATGCCAACAGATTTTCCCAATGGCTGACCCCAAAATCAAACACTAGCAATGAATCCAATGCCCAACAATATTCATAAGACTATAACAGAGCAAGGAAATTGGTACCCCAAATTAGAATGGCTTGATGGAGAGAAATGGTGGAGGTTCGGCTGATCTATGTTGTGAGAAGAGATGGCTCGAATGCGCATGGACTACCGAGTGGTGTTCGGTGCTGGCTGGGAGACGCTAGGCTTAGATGTGTGCAAGAGTTAACGGCTGGGAAACCCAGCCTTTATGTGGCGCGCGAGCTGGTTAGCGCCTAAGTGTCGAGGCTTGGGGTAATGCCTGGTGAGGCAGTGCGGAGGTACGCCTGGGGCCTTGATGTTGGGGCCTTGCACCTGGAGTGCGCGAGTGGGCTGGATGGCACAGGTGGGATCGCACCTCTGTGGGGTGGTGCACTAGTGTTAGCCGCGCTTGGGTACAGGGAAAATGGGCCTGGGTTCTCGGAGGACGGGAGTCGATGGTGGTGGGCAGCAGAGGACTATGGATGGATTTGAAGATGGTGGCTTGTGAGGGTAAGGAGGTGAAGGAGATGATGATGGTGGTGTCGAAGGTGAATAGGGTATCTGGGTTTATATTAACATATATATTATATATATAATGTAGATGTTAATGCTATTACATATATATATATAATATTTTGTATATTTTATAATATATATTTGTATTTTTTTTGTATATATAAATTTATGTATATGCATATCTATATATATTATTATATATAATTTCTTTTGTATAAATATATAATTATTATATATATATATATGTGTTTCTCTAAATGAACCCACGACCCAGAATTGTGTCTGCCCAGATTTCCACCAATTTGTCTAAGTTTTGCTTCAGCAACCAAAATTTGACATAACTCCTCTGTTTTTTCATAAATTTTTGCTCCCGATTTGCTGAAGCAAAATTTTTGCAAAACTATCAGACCGCAAAATTACTTCCAAAACACCAATTGCTTGCTTTCTTAACACCTGAAACACAAAAACACACATAAAAACACTCCAAAAACATCACAATAAAATTGAATTAAAATTATAAAAATTAAAACTAAAAATAAAAATAATTAAAAACACCCATATATATTTCTTTTCTATTCTTTTCTCCTATTTTTTATATACACTTTTATTTTGCACTTTCTTCTTTTTGGTCTGCTTTAAATTTAGTGCCTGAATCACTTGACAAACCAGGAAAACTACGACTTTAAGGATCCTCCAAAGTGATGGAGGTCTTCTCGCGGTCGACCTCACCTCCCCAATAATGTTTCAAACGCTGCCCATTCACTTTAAATTCCCTTCCGGATTGATCTTCCCGAACTTCAACTGCTCCAAAGGGGTAAACTTTCATCACGGTGAATGACCCTGACTAGCAAGACTTCAACTTGCTTGCTAGGAAACAACTTCAAGCGTGAGTTGAAGAGAAACACTTTTTGCCCCTTCTCAAAGACTCGAGCTTGAATTTTCTGGTCATGCTATGTAACGACCCAAATTTGCTAATAAGGCTTAAGGGCCTTGATTAGTGTGTCTGGAGGGCATAATGGGAATTATGTGTTGTTTTAATGATTAAGATGCATGATTATGATTTAAAGCATGTTATGTGACTATTTGACTATTTGAGATGCGTGACTATGTGTATTGGTATGTATATAGGCCCTGACTAGGTTAGAAAGGCATAATCGTAATTTTGGCCATTATGGGCATAACTGCTTTGTTATATGTGATAATTGTCGAGACCACATTATTATGTGGATATATATCTGCAATCTATGACTCGAGACGATCCTAGTGAGCAAAGTAGCGAAAAGTCATGGCGGGGATTTATGCCCGGCTCGGGGTGAGCTTAGGGGTATAAATGGGAATATGGCGAATATACTAGAGTCTATTTTGGCATTGAGGAATATTATTGGTGGTTAATTAGGTATCGGGAATTAAGCGGGAAATATTAGAGACACTCGAGGAGTTAGCGGGAATTGGGTAAAATGACTAAAATGCCCTTAAGTAGACTAAAGGTTTAGAAGTAAAGGGGAGGGCATTAGGGTCATTTGGCATGTAAGGAATAGATAAGCTGAGGCTTTATGTTAGTGGGATTTGTAGAATATTGGAGAAGTCTGAAAAAGAAAGAAAAAGGAAGGAAAAGAAAGAGAGAAAACAGAGGGAGTTTTCTGAGTCGGTTCAAGCTTCCTTCACCAATTTCTGGAGGATTTCTAGAGTAGAACTTAGAGGGGAGCTAGTCTAATTAAGCCACAAGGTTACTGAGCTAAGGTTGAGGATTTGACAAGGGTTTAGCAAGGTTAGGCCATCACTTGAGGTAAGGTTCTGTAATCTCTTTAGTTGCTGGTTTGGTTTCAGAATTATGGTGTATAAGCTGAGTTTGATCGGGAACTTTGGGGAAATTCAGGGCAAAGGTGAAGGAAAAGTAAGCCAAGGAGGTCTAGAGACAGCTTGTGGTCGAAATCCTATCAAAGGTATGAATTCTAAGCTCTAACTTTGATATCCAGCTGGTTTCTGTTGGGTTTTAGAGTTTAGGAGTGACTACAGTGAATTCTGTGTTTGTGGATGCATGTGTTTGAGTTCAAGGTATTTGGGGTGCTTGGGATGAGTGGAGTATGGTTATAAGGTTGTTTTTGAGTTTGGGAAAGAGTTGGGGGAGGTTGGTTCGAGAAAATCGCAGAAGAGGAAAATTGGAGCTGGTCTGCCTGTGACTAGCGCTAGCCTTTGGGCGCTGTAGCGCTAGGCCATGATGCTGAAGGGATTTTGGCCTCTATTTGTAGCACCCTCCCATGAGCGCTGTAGCGCTACCCTGCTTCCTAAAGGGGATTTTAGGGTTGTTTGCAAGGGTTTTTGACCTAAGGTTTGGGGTTTGGTTCCACCACCTTGTTTGGTGGAACTAGGACTTCCCGGGAGCTCGGGATTGGCCCCGGGGCTAGGTTCTGGACTTGAGGATTGATGATGACTTTGGCCCATGATTGTGTTTAGGTGAGCGTTAAGGCTCGAGGGGGATCGTGCTCAAGGAGTCGAGGGATCAAAGCTAGTGAATTGAAAGGTAAGAAAACTGCACCCGATTATATGTTTGTGATGGGACTAAGTTCTCCTGAGAATTGTATCGTGTCAATGATGGTATTATGCCATGGGACATGTAAGGCGGCCTAAGAGTGCCGTACATAGTATTTGCGCACAGGGTGCAGCTTGGCTACTGGTAGCCGAGAATATTCACTGAGCTCGGCGTAAGCAGGCCGGAGTCAGTGGGATAACGGAGGGAGCAGCCTGAGAGCGCTAGCCCTAGTTATCATTTGTACAGTAATATGTTAATTGAATTGATATGCTTAGTATGTTGAATACTTGGTCATGCTGAATGATTACATGTTTGAGAACTTGTGATGCAATGTGGGTTATGGATTTGTCTGTTGATTGCTTATGCTCTGTTGTTGTGTTTTCTTGTTGGGCCTTGGCTCATGGGTGCTACGTGGTGCAGGTAAAGGCAAAGGCAAGCTGGACCAAGCCTGAGATGGAGAGCTCCGAGGTGGAATGTACATAGCCAGCCGTTCGATCATCATGATCGAGGAGTGTATCAGGACAGGGATTACCTAACCGCTTGTTTTGCCTTAGTATGGCCGGTTATTGTATCTAAATCTTATAACTTTTGTAAATGATCTTTGAACTTGTATTTTTGGGATCCCGTGTAAACAAATAATGTTTCTTAATGAAAATGTAGCTTTCGAGACCAAACCATTTTAAACCCTAGTTCCTTTACAGTTTTGGTAACATGATTTTAACTGAATGACTTGATTAGCAAGTCTGGCACTTTATAAACACACAGTGTAATGGTCTTGGCTATCCAGGGCGTTAAAACTTGGTATCAGAGCATCTTAGGTTTATGGGTCCTGAAGACTGGCCGGATATGTACATTCGCCGCGTGAGACAAGCTCAACTCAGGGTTTGGTAATTGTGTATATATGATTATGTGCTTAAATGATGTGGGTGAGAAATGATTGTCGATATCTGTTTGATGAATAGGGAGCATGAGATACTGATAGGGCCTGGCCCATGACTATTGCATGATGTTATTGAGGCGTGCTTATTAGCACTGCTGTGCATGTGAGTTGATATCTGGATGAATTGTTATAAATTGATTGCTTGTGAATGATTGGGGTTCCTATGATGGATTATGAAAGGATTATTACCCTGTCATCATAGCCTAATAGCCGAGTCATTGATTGCAGATTGACTTGAATAGTTATGCGTTCAAGAAAATCCACACGACTAGCCGGCAGGGCTGGGGCTAGAGATGATGACCAGGGCCCGACCCCTCCGTTAGTCCCTGAGACCTGGCAATAGTTAATGGCAGATATGCAAGCTAGGCTTCAGAGCCAAGAGGAACAGATTCGAATTCTGTAGTAGGCTCCATCTGGGAGTGTTTCCCACTATTGTGCCACCGGCAATGGTACCTGTGGTACAGCCAGTTGATGTTGGGAACAAGTGGGAACCTTTGTATGAGCGGTTCAGAAAGCAACAACCCCCGATCTATGAGGGAGGACCAGATCCGCTGAAGGCTGAGCAGTGGATGACTTTGATCACTACCATTCTTGATTTTATGAGAGTGGAAGGACATGACAGGGTGGCCTGTGCCACTTATATGCTGAAGGAGGATGCCCGAATCTGGTGGGAGGTGGCATCACAGACTAGAGAAGTTGCTACATTGACTTGGGAAGGGTTTAAGGACCTGTTTAATCAGAAGTATTATAATGTTGCCATCAGGGCAGCGAAAGTGAATGAGTTCGTGGGGCGGGTTCAGGGTAGTATGACAGTTACAGAATACGCTTTGAAGTTTGATAGACTCACGAAGTTTGCACCAGATCTTGTGCCTACTGATGCAGCTAGGCAAGATAGATTTTCTAGAGGGCTAAATGCTATGATAGCCCGAGATGTGAGAATTACCACAGTTCCTGGAGAGACTACTTATGCCCAGGCTGTGGAAAAGGCTCTTACCGCAGAGGAAGCGCAAAATAAGATATGGAGGGAGAGTGTAGTGAAAAGGGAGGGCCACAGGGCGGTGCCTCCATATTCTGGTTCTGGTAGGGGCGGAGGCTCCAGTCATTTCAAGAGGAAGACTCCTGATGCTCCGATCGCTCCTGGTCCTGATAGGAGGGGTCGGGGTACTCAGGGTGGCCGTCAGGGAGGCGGTGATTCATGGAGGACTTATCCAGAGTGCACGAGGTGCAAGAGGCACCATCCGGGTGAGTGTCAGGCTAAGGCCTGCTATGTGTGCGGGGTGGTGGGACACCTGAGGATGGATTGCCCAACAGTGAAGAAGGGAGAGACAGGAAAGGTGGACAGCTTGACTCCAGCTTGAGTGTTCACCCTGACGCAGGCGGAGGCCGAGGCTAGTCCCTCGGTAGTGACAGGTCAGCTTTCTAGTGCTGGCATTCCTTTTACTGTGTTGATTGATTCTGGTGCTATGCATTCATTTGTATCTGATAAGGTGATTGATAGATTGTGTAGACCTAGTGAGTATAGTGCATCAGGGTTTGGGACCATATTGCCTACTGGAGAACTGGTAATATCTAGGAGGTGGATTAGAGCACTGCCAGTGGTAGTTGATGGTAGGGAGTTATCAGTAGACTTGATTGAGTTGAGTATGGAGGATTTTGATATGATTTTAGGTATGGATTGGCTGGTTAGATACGGAGCTACCATTGACTATAGGAAGAAGATGGTAACTTTTGAGCCAGAGGGCAAGGATCCCTTTGTTTTTGTGGGAGCGGTGCATGGACTTTGCGTACCCAGGATATCCGCATTGAGAGCCAGAGACTTGTTACAGGGTGCTTGTATAGGCTTTTTGGCTAGTGTGGTGGATACCACCAGAGTTTCACCAATAGGACTGGAGGACACCAGATTGGTTTGCGAGTTCTTGGATGTGTTTCCTAAGGATTTACCTAGGTTGCCGCCGCGTAGAGAGATCCAATTTGTTATTGAGTTGGCA
Source organism: Humulus lupulus (assembly GCF_963169125.1). Taxonomy (NCBI): domain Eukaryota; kingdom Viridiplantae; phylum Streptophyta; class Magnoliopsida; order Rosales; family Cannabaceae; genus Humulus; species Humulus lupulus. The sequence continues at coordinate 148,127,183 of NC_084798.1, read as the reverse complement.
CCAAAGACAGAGCCAGTGTCAAGGGCACCATATAGGATGGCACTGGAGGAACTGAAATAATTAAAGATTCAGCTGCAGGAGCTTCTAGATTTGGGGTTCATCAGGCCTAGCTACTCGCCATGGGGTGCTCCAGTTCTGTTTGTTAAGAAGAAGGACGGGACTTTGAGGATGTGTATTGACTACCGAGAATTGAATAAGTACCCCCTACCAAGGATTGATGACTTGTTCGATCAGCTACAGGGTAAGACGGTGTTCTCAAAGATTGATCTTCGATCTGGTTATCACCAGCTGAGGATCAAGGATGAGGATATACCTAAGACGGCCTTCCAAACGCGGTATGGGCCCTATGAATTATTGGTCATGTCTTTTGGTTTGACCAATGCCCCAGCAGACTTTATGGATCTAATGAACATGGTTTTCAAGGACTTCCTAGATCAGTTCGTTATCGTTTTCATTGATGACATCTTGGTGTATTCCAGTTCAGAGGCAGAGCATGAGTTTCATCTTCGACAGGTTCTTCAGAGGTTGAGAGAGCATCGGTTGTATGCTAAGTTTAAGAAGTGTGAGTTCTGGTTACCTGAAGTGACATTCCTTGGACACATTGTTGGCGTAGATGGGATTAAGGTGGATCCATCTAAGATAGAGGCAGTTAGAGATTGGCCGAGGCCAAGGAACGCCTCGGAGGTGCGGAGTTTTCTGGGGTTAGCAGGTTACTACAGAGGGTTTGTAGAGGGCTTTTCGAAGATAGAAACACCGATGGCAGAATTGACGAGGAAGAATCTGAAGTTTATCTGGTCAGACAAGTGTGAAAACAGTTTCCAGGAGTTGAAGCGACGACTTATTACAGCGCCAGTGTTGAGTCTTCCTTCAGGGGAAGGGAAGTTTGTTGTTTATTGTGATGCGTTGAGGTTGGGCTTAGGCTGTGTGTTGATGCAGAATGGGAAGGTTATAGCTTATGCGTCACGACAACTGAAGGAGTATGAGCAACGGTATCCTACTCATGACTTGGAGCTGGCAGCAGTGGTTTTTGCACTGAAGATTTGGCGACATTATCTCTATGGGGAGAAGTGCGAGGTGTACACTGACCATATGGGGAGAAGTGCCATGATGCTGAAGGGATTTTGGCCTCTGTTTGTAGCGCTGTAGCGCCCTCCCATGAGCATTGTAGCGCTACCCTACTGCCTGAAGGGGATTTTAGGGTTGTTTGCAAGGGTTTTTGACCTAAGGTTTGGGGTTTGGTTCCACCACCTTATTTGATGGAATTAGGACTTCCCGGGGGCTCGGGATTGGCCCTGGGGCTAGGTTCCAGACTTGAGGATTGATGATGACTTTGGCCCATGATTGTGTTTACGTGAGCGTTAAGGCTCGAGGGGGATCGTGCTCAAGGAGTCGAGGGATCAAAGCTAGTGAATTGAAAGGTAAGAAAACTACACCCGATTATATGTTTGTGATGGGACTAAGTGCTCTTGAGAATTGTATCGTGTCAATGATGGTATTATGCCATGGGACATGTAAGGCGGCTAAGAGTGCCGTACATAGTATCTGCGCACAGGGCACGGCTTGGTTACTGGTAGCCGAGAATATTCACTGAGCTCGGCGTAAGCGGGCCGGAGTCAGTGGGATAACGGAGGGAGCAGCCTGAGAGCGCTAGCCCTAGTTATCATTTGTACAGTAATATGTGAATTGAATTGATATGCTTAGTATGTTGAATACTTGGTCATGCTGAATGATTACATGTTTGAGAACTTGTGATGCAATGTGGGTTATGGATTTGTCTGTTGATTGCTTATGCTCTGTTGTTGTGTTTTCTTGCTGGGCCTTGGCTCATGGGTGCTACGTGGTGCAGGTAAAGGCAAAGGCAAGTTGGACCAAGCCTGAGATGGAGAGCTCCGAGGTGGAATGTACATAGCCAGCCGTTCGATCATCATGATCGAGGAGTGTATTAGGACAGGGATTACCTAACAGCTTGTTTTTCCTTAGTATGGCCGGTTATTGTATCTAAATCTTATAACTTTTGTAAACGATCTTTGAAATTGTATTTTTGGGATCCCGTGTAAACAAATAATGTTTCTTAATGAAAATGTGGCTTTCGAGACCAAACCATTTTAAACCCTAGTTCCTTTACAGTTTTGATAACACGATTTTAACTGAATGACTTGATTAGCAAGTCTGGCAATTTATAAACACACAGTGTAACGGTCTTGGCTATCTAGGGCGTTACATGCTACCTCTTAGTTTTCTCCTTGTACAACTTAGCATTTTCATAGGAGAACAACCTCATTTCTTCCAGCTCATTTAGTTGTAACTTACGTGCTTCTCCAGCAGTTTGGAGATCCAGGTTCAACTTCTTAGTGGCCCAATATGCCTTATGCTCCAACTCAAAGGGCAAATGGCAAGCGTTCCCAAAAACCAAACGATACGGTGACATTCCCAAATGGGGTTTTGAAAGCCATTCTATAAGCCCAAAGAGCATCATCCAATCGCTGAGACCAATCCTTTCTACAAGCATTCACCACTTTCTCTAGGATTCCCTTGATCTCTCTATTGGATATTTCCGCTTGATCATTTGTTTGGGGGTGGTAGGTTGTGGCAATCTTGTGCTTCACACTATATTTGGCTAACAAAGTTGTCAAAATCTTGTTCACAAAGTGGGTGCCTTCATCACTTATAAGCGCCCTTGGAGTGCCAAAACGGGTGAACACATGCTTATGTAGGAACTTCATGACCACCTTGGAATCATTAGTAGGACTTTCCACTGCTTCAACCCACTTAGAAACATAGTCATCCGCCACCAAGATATACAAATTTCCGAATGACTAAGGAAATGGCCCCATGAAGTCTATCCCCCAAACATTGAACAATTCCACTTGAAGGATGCCATTCAAAGGCATTTCACTCCTTGCTGAAATATTTCCAACACGTTGGCAGCGATCACATCTTTTAACAAAGTCATGAGCTTCCTTGAAAATAGAAGGCCAATAGTACCCCAATTGAAAAACTTTAGCGCCTGTCCTTTGCCCACCAAAATTCCCACCATAAGGAGCTGAATGACAATGCTCTAGTATGCTAGAAACTTCATCCTCAGGCACACAACGCCTCATGATTTGATCTGGACATTGCTTGTACAAATAGAGCTCATCCCAATAATAAAATCTCACATCATGAAAGAATTTTTTGAGCAACTGCCTATTCGAATCAGGTGGCTGCAAACCACTCACCAAATAGTTGACAAAATCAGCGTACCATGGTGTAGTGACTTGGTTCACAACCAACAATTGTTCATCGAGGAATGTCTCTTTAATAGGCCCTTCATTTTGATTTTCACTTCTAGCTTCATGTCTAGATAAATGGTCAACCACTTGGTTCTCTATTCCTTTTCTATCCCGAATTTCCAAGTCAAATTCTTGAAGAAGCAACACCCATCGAATAAGGAGTCTCGGGTTGTTCTCTTCCATGGAGAAGAAGAAGAAGCCAGTACGTAGGCCTGAAATTCATGTAGAAGAACAGGTTGAGAAGTTGTTACCTGATGTGCAGGTGCCGATTGTTTCAGACCTTGAGGGATTGGGAAATGTAGGGCAGGCGAGTGATGGTCCAATTACTCTAGATGGGACTGGGTCTGGGGGTTTGAATTTTGCATGTGAAGCTGAACGATTGAATATTAACACCCAAGGGTCTGATGCTAAGGGAGATGGAATTGGTACAGGTCCGACAGGTGCATCCTGGGCGGATAAGGCAGTTAAAGGGGATAAGGCAGATGAAGGGGATTTTCAGACATCGACCCATCATCAATGGCAGCAATTCACGACGAGTAAGTTCTCATTTTCTGACCAGAAACTAGAATTTACTGAACCATTGTTTAGAGATGGGCAGAAGTTTGCTAAGGTCGATATTGAAGAGGTTAAAGTTCAATCTGCGAATTGGAGTTCGGCAATGATATGCATGGTGCATGGTGCTAACCCTCCAATGGCTGTTTTTGAAGGGTTCATCAAAAGAGTTTGGGGCCATCTAGGGATTTCTCAAATCGCTAGAATGACGATGGGGCTAACTATGGTCAAATTTAACGATGAAGCTACGGGAGATCATGTATTGGAGAATGGTGTGCTTCAATTCGACAGAAAACCTGTTATTATTAGGGCATGGACAGAGGATCTCAGTGCAATCTGATTAATTCGCTCAGTTCCATTATGGATTCGTTTACATGACCTTGGGCTTCAGTATTGGGGCAGTAAGTGTATCAGTACACTGGTGAGCACTATTGGCAAACCCCTTATGGTAGACAAGTTTACTAGGGAGCGTTCAAGAATTCAATTTGCTAGGGTTCTTGTGGAGATGGAGATAACTGATAATCCTCCTAGAAGTATTCAGTTTATCAATGAGTATGGCCAGATTATGGAACAGGGAGTAGAATATGAATGGTTGCCTACTGAATGTAAGGTGTGCTTTGGGTTTGGGCATTCTATGGTGGACTGTCGCAAGGAGCACAAAACTCAGTGGGTGAAAAAAGAAGCTATGGCTAAAACAGAGGCAATAGATGAGAAGAATAAAGATTTGGAGGAGCCTAATGAAGAGACACCTGAAGGTTTGTCTAGAGCTCCTGCTGCAGAGGATAGTTCAGTTCAGAATTCTAAGGAGTTACAGCTTGGCAAACTCCAAGACGTGTGGCTACACAGGCTAGGCAGGGTCTAAGTAGTACTCCTCTGCCTAGTCAGGTTCAAAAATAGTCAAATAAGTTTGTAGTGCTTCAAGAACAGAAGAAGGGTGGCAAAGAAGGTAATATTGGAACTAGTTCTTCCAATGGATAATTGTAATATTCTGAGTTGGAACTTGAGAGGGCTGAATAGTTATAATAAACATATTTTAGTCTTAGATATATGTAGTAGGAATAAAATTGGAATTGGAGGTTAGTCAGAAACCAAAATGAGGGGGAATAAAATTGTCGAGTTCATGGAGCATAAACTTCCTAATTGGGAGTTTTACTCTAGTCCGACTATTGAGGGCAGACTTTTGATAGTTTGGAGGAGAATCTTTGTGAGAATGACTATTTTGGAAGAATCACATCAGTTTGTTCATTGTATGGTCAAAATGGCAGGCCAGAGGGATATTTTCTATGTTACTTTTGTCTATGGGTACAATATGCTGGAGGGAAGGAGGAGTTTATGGCAAGGTCTTAACAGGATTTCTCTTCCTGTTAGAGCTTGGATTGTGTTAGGGGACTTCAATGCCCCTTTCTCTTGTATATACAGATCAGGAGGAAAACCAGTTTCTGGTTTAGAGTTGGTAGATCCTCTTCGTTGGCTAGCTGATACTCAAGTTGAGGCTCTTAAAAGCATTGGTTCCTATTTTACTTGGACAAACAACCAAGAAGGTTCAACAAGGATTTACTCTAAGATTGACCATGTATTCATGAATGACGAGTGGCTTGATCTCTTTCCTCTTTCTTTGGCTGTATTTAGATGGGGGGTAGTCTCAGATCATTGATGTTGTGTTGTCACTAACATGCCTATGGAGAAGATGGGAATCAAGCTTTTCAGATTTTATAATTTTTGGACTGCCCATCCAGATTTCAAAGAAGTAGTTATGAGTAGTTGGAGGACCCCTATTAAGGCTACTGGGTTGAGAGCAATATACTTAAAGACTATGAGGCTGAAGCATAGGCTAAAGAAATTCAATAGAGATGCTATTGGATATATAGGTCTGAACTACTATTCGGCTAAGGAGGCTTATCTGGAAGCTAAACTTCAAGCTCAATTTCATCCCCAAGATCACAGCTTGCAAGAGGCAGTTAAGGTGACTGCTGCTGAGTTCACTATACAGGAGCATAGGTACCATTGCTTTCTTGCTCAGCGTAGTAAGCTTACTTCGATTAGAAAGGGGGATATGAACACTTCTTATTTCCATGCTTGTTTGAAAAAATGAAGAGCAGATAACAGTATTGCTACTTATATTACTGAGCAAGCTCACTTTGTTGACCATTTTAAAAGCTACTTAGGCAGTCCAAGTTCGGCTACTGGCAGAATAGACTTGTAGTGTATTGAGATGGGTTCCAAGCTCTCCATAGATCAACTACTGCTTCTCTTAAAACCCTTTTCTAGTAAGGAAATCAGGGCTGCATTTTTTGGAATCCCCAGCACTAAGTCTCCAGGGCTAGATGGATTCGGCTCTGATTTTTTCAAAGAACTATGGCAGGATATTGGGAAAGATGTCTGTTCAGCGATAGTTCAGGGTTTTGCCATAGGAAAATTTCCTTCTAAACTTCATGAGACCACTCTTTCCTTGGTTCCTAAAGTCTCTAATCAAGCTTGGGCTATTGACTACAGACCTATTGCTTGCTGCTCCACTTTGTACAAGTGTATGGCTAAATTGTTATGTTCTCGTATGGCTTTAGTCCTTCGTGTCCTCATTCAGCCAAACCAGGGTGCTTTTGTTAGGGGTCGGTCAATTGCTCATAACATCATGATATTCCAGGACCTAATCAAGAACTATGGGAGGGCTTCAACTTCTCCTAGATGTGCCATTAAAATTGATCTTAGTAAAGCATATGACACGGTTGATTGGCAGTTTCTTGAAGATCTTTTGAGGGCCTTTTATTTCCCTATGAAATTTATTGGTTGGATAATGGCTTGTGTGAGAAATACTTCTTACTCTTTACATATGAATGGTAGAGTTCAAGGTAGCTTTAAGGGTAAAAAGGGGCTGCGACAAGGTGAACCAATATCTCCCCTTCTATTTGTGCTTATTGTGGATTATCTGACCAGAAGCCTTCAACTTGCTGATCGGGCTCCTACTTTCAAATATCACCCTTTGTGTAAGAGCCTTAAGCTTCTCAATTTGTGCTTTGTTGATGACTTAATTTTGTTTTGTAAAGGAACCCTTTCGGCAGTGAGCATTTTTAAAGAGGTCCTAGAAAAGTTTAGTGAGGCCAGTGGTTTATCTATCAATACTAACAAGTCTCATATTTACTTTGGAGGAGTCAATGCAACAGAGAGAAGGGTTATTGCACAAGATATTTAGCTGCCTGAGGGATCGTTTCCTCTTAGGTATCTTAGGGTACCTATGAGACTAACTAAGTGGAGACATGAGGATTGTGAGATTATTATTCATAAAATCAGGTTGAAGCTGTTATCTTGGACCAGTAGGCATCTGTCTTATGCAGGCCGAATGATTTTTATACACTTAGTTCTTTTTGGTCTTAGAAATTATTCGATGAGTGTCTTTATTTTGCCTCAGAGTATTGTTAAGGAGGTAGAGAAGTTATGCCGTATTTTCCTCTGGGGAGCTTCAGGGAATAGAAGTAAGCTTCATATGGCTTCGTGGCATCAGGTGTGTCTCCCTAAAGCTTATGGAGGTCTCGGGTTTAGGGATGGGGCGAACTGGAATAGAGCCATATTAGCCAAGTACATTTGGGCTGTTTCAGAAAAGCAGGACCTTCTTTGGGTCAAATGGATCAAGGAAATATATTTGAAGGGAGTTAATTTCTGGAGTTATGTTCTGAAACCAGACAGTAGCTGGTATTGGAGGAAATTGTGCCATGTAAGGAGTAAATTCAGTAGCCTAGAGGTACTTGCTGCTAGGATTTCAGGGAAGTTTAAGCCTTCAAAATTATATAACAGTACCTTAAATCAGCAGCTAGTGGGGTATAAGCGTACGATCTGGTGTAAGTTGACTCTCCCTAAGCACTGGTTTCTCCTTTGGCAGGTGGTCAATACTCACCTTCTCACTAGAGACAATTTATCTAAAATCAACTTTCAGTTGAACAGCCTCTTATGTCCAATTTGTGAAGATCATAATGAAAGTCACACTCATCTCTTTTTTGAGTGTTGTCTGTCCAAGATGACGCTTACCCTCATTTTTGCTTGGATTGGGTTTAAAGCCTGGCCTAGTAATTTCAATGGCTGGGTGGTTTGGCATAGCTGTGGGCGGATTGGTATCATTGATTCTATTCTGAATTTGGTGTTAGCAACTGTGATCTATAGCATTTGGCGGAACAAGAATAGATGTGTTTTTTATGGTTATTCTTTGACAGCTAGTACTATAGCAAAGGAAGTTATAAATATAGTCAAGTATAGATTATACACTGTTAATAATAGGAAGATCTCTATTCAACACCAGCTTTTCATTAGAAAACTTCAATGTAACTAAAGTGTGTACAGGTTCTAATTGTTAGCTGAGTGTACAGGTTGTTTGTCTGTTGGGTGCTTGGCCCTTTGGTTGTACTGGACAGTTTGTTCAATGAAGTTTCTTTCTTCTTGATAAAAAAAACACCCATCGAATAAGTCTTGGCTTAGCATCCTTCTTGGCAATTAAATACTTGATCGCTGAATGATCAGTGTAAACCACCACTTTAGTCCCCACAAGATAAGCTCTAAACTTGTCAAAAGCAAAAACCACTGCCGAAAGTTCTTTCTCGGTGGTGGTATAGTTCAATTGAGCATCGTCTAATGTCTTGCTTGCATAATAAATGGAATGAAACACCTTCTCTTTCTGCTGCCCAAGTACAGCATCCACAACAAAGTCACTAGCATTGCACATCAATTCAAAGGGAAAAGACCAATCCAGAGCTACAATAATGGGTGCAGTGATAAGAGCTTTTTTCAAAGTCACAAATGCTTCTTGACACTCCTTGGTGAACTCAAATGCTCAATTTTTCTTAAGTAAGAAACAAAGGGGCTTGGTGATTTTTGAAAAATCTTTTATAAACCTCCTATAGAAACCTGCGTGCCCCCAAAAGCTTCTAGTCCCCTTGACTGTAGTAGGTGGTGGTAATTTTTCAATGACTTCAAGCTTTGCTCTATCCACTTCTATTCCCTTGTTAGAAATTCTATTGCCCAACACAATACCTTCTTGCACCATGAAATGGCATTTTTTCCCAACTGAGTACCAAGTTTGTTTCTTCACATCTCGCCAAGGCATTCTCCAAGTTAGCCAAACAAGTGTCAAATGACTCTCCAAATACTGAAAAATCATCCATGAAGACTTCAAGAGACTTTTCCACCATATCTGAAAATATCGCCATCATACAACGTTGGAAAGTATCGGGAGCATTGCATAACCCAAACAACATCCTTCTAAAGGCAAAGGTGCCACAAGGACAAGTGAAGGTAGTCTTCTCTTGGTCTTCCGATGCAATGAAAATCTGATTATAGCCTGAATACCCGTCAAGAAAATAATGAAACTCCTTTCCCGCCAACTGATCAAGCATTTGATCAATGAATGGCAGCGGGAAATGGTCTTTCCAAGTAGCCTTATTCAGCTTTCGATAGTCCATACAAACACGCCACCCCGTCACTTGTCTTGTGGGAATCAACTCATTATTTTTATTAGCCACCACCGTAACTCCACCTTTCTTTGGAACACACTGAATTGGGCTGACCCATGAACTATTTGAAATTGGGTAAACAATTCCATAATCAAGCCATTTAATTATTTCTTTTCTAACCACTTCCTTCATGAAAGGATTAAGCATTCGCTGCTACTTAATAGAATTATTACAGCAATCCTCCAACATAATTTTATGCATACAAAATGAGGGACTTATACCCTTAATATCCGTCATGGTCCAACCAATGGTCCTTATATATTTATTCAAAACAGCCAGCAACAAATGCTCTTGTTCAGCTCCTAACATGGATGAAATAATCACAGGCAAAGTTTCATTATCTGTCAAATAAGCATACTTCATGTGACTAGGCAAAGACTTCAACTCTAACTTTGGTGGCTCTTGAATAGAGGGCTTTGGAGGCTTAAAATTCCCTTCCAACAAGTCCAATGACTCAAAAGGCCTCCTAAATTTAGTAAAGGGCTTCTTTGACTCCACACATGCAACTTGGCTTTCTTCCTCTTCACTTAATGCTTCAATCACTTCAAGTGACCTAACCCCCATTCCATCTTTAAAAGCTTCCTTGTGAAAATTTTCAGCAACAATTGACTCAATTACACTCAGCCAAGAGCATTCCTCAATCTCATCCGGAAACTTCATATCGTTGAACACATTGAAAGTCACTTGTTGGTCATTCACCCTCATAGTAAGCTCCCCTTTTTGTATGTCAATCAAAGTCTCCCAGTAGCTATAAATGGCCTACCCAAGATAATAGGAACATCTCTATCCGCTTCATAATCAAGAATGATGAAATCAGCCAAAAAAATGAATTTATCAACTTCCACAAGTACATCCTTAATCTTTCCTTCTGGATGTGCCATAGATCGATCTGCTAATTGCAAAGTGACTGTGGTCGGTCTGGCTTCTCCAATCCCTAACTTCTTGAAAATCGACATGGACATCAAATTGATACTAGCGCCCAAGTCACAAAGTGCTCTACCAACATCTCTACCACCAATAGAGCAAGGAATTGTGAAGCTGCCTAGATCTTTCAATTTAGGAGGAATTTTATTCTTTAATATAGCACTACAACCTTTAGTCAAAGCCACCGTTTCAAATTCTCCAAGCCTCCTCTTTCTAGTTAAAATATCCTTAAAAAATTTTACATAGTTGGACATTTGCTCCAAAGCTTCCACCAATGGTATATTGATGTGAAGCTATTTCAAAACATCTAAAAATCTTCAGAATTGACCATCTTGTTGTTTCTTTTGAAAGCACTGAGGAAATGGTGTAGGTGGCTTGCTCATAGGCTTCTTTATAGCATTTTGTTGAGGAATTGCGACACTAATTGCTTCAGGGTCAACATTTGACATTTTCGAACTTACCACACTGTCTTCCTTGTCCACACTACTTTGGATTGAAGTGGGCTCGTTGTTTCTCTTACACTTATCCTCAGTCAATTCTAGATTTTTTCCACTCCTCAAAGTAATCGCCTTGCAATGTTCCTTACCATCTTTCCTTGGATTTTCGGTATCACTAGGCAAGGTGTCTTGTGGTCTATTCCTTAGCTCATTAGCTGGCTGCCCCATTTGAATTTCTATGTTCCTCAAGGATGCCGCTTAGCTCTAAATCATAACATCATTCTTGGCCATATATTCTTTCATTAAACTCTTCAAAGAGCTTGATTGAGAAAATTGAGCAGGAGGTGGTGGAGCTCTTGGTTGTTGTTGAGAAAACCCCGGTGGATATGTAGGCTTGTTTTGCATTGGTGCTCCGCTTGAACTAGCTCATTGACCCTCTCCCCCATGAGAAGTTTGGATGTTGCCTCCACTTTGATTCCCCACATAACAAACCAAAGCGGGATTCGAAGGACAACTCTCAAATGTGTGCCCATCTCCACAATAAACACAAGACACATCAGCAACTTGTCCCATAGCAGCTGGTTGTACCATTCCCCTCAAACTCATATTCTTGAGAAGGTTAGTCATTGAAGAAACTTGAGCTGTCAAAGTTGTTAATGCATCCACTTCAAGTATACCATCCACTTTTCGACTTGTTGAGGCTCTAGCATTGGACCATTGCTATTTGTTGCTAACTATCCTCTCCAAAATCTCATAGGCTTCATTGTAGGACTTAGGGAGAATAGCCCCATTAGCTGAAGCATCTAACACAATGCGAGTGGAAGAATTGAGCCCATTATAGAAAGTTTCCATTTGTATACAATGCAAAATCCCATGGTGTGGGAATTTCCTCAATAACTCCTTGAATCTATCCCATGCTTCACAAAAGGATTCATCTTCCAGCTACTGAAAAGACATCATTTCATTGCGAAACTTGACATTTTTGGTAGGAGGAAAGTACTTCATCAAGAATTTTTCAGCCAACTCATTCCATGTAGTCACCGAGTCGGGAGGAAGTGTGTTGAGCCATGCTCTAGCTCGACCCCTCAAAGAGAAAGGGAAGGATTTCAATCTTAGGGCCTCGTCACTCACTCCATGTAGCTTGAAAGAATCGCTCACCTCCAAAAATGAACGAAGATGAAGATGAGGATCCTCAGTAGGCAGCCCAGTAAATTGACCCACTGTTTGCAACATTTGGATCATCACAGGTTTTAACTCGAATTGGGGTGCTTAAATTTAAGGCCTAACAATGCCCGGATTGAGCTCATTGAACATGGGGGCAGTATACTCCCTTATGGCTCTCTCTCTCTATCATCAACCATAGCAATTGCATTAGTGATATTATTAACACCCTCAACTCCTTCAACCTCTTCAGCCATATTAAGGCGATTTTGAGCCCGTTGATCCCTTAGTCTTCTTCTAACTGTTCCTTCAATCTTAGGGTCAATAAGAGCTAGTTCAATGTCTTCTTTCTCGTTCATATAGTAAATCACCTGATAAAATACAAGAACAAGCAAACAAAGTCAACTCAACAATGAAAAATATATTGCAAGTAATTGATATTACAAAAGTTTCTAATTCCAATCCCTGGCAACGTAAATCACGCAAGTAATATAATGATAAGTAGATCGTCTCCACATGGATTGCAAAATAGAAAAATAAGCAAAACAATACTAAACAACTTAAAAGTACTAAAAATCAAATGGGTTGTTTTTAGGTAAAACAAATATTAAAAGAGATGGAAATACTGAAATTAAAACTGAACTAACAAGAAAATATATGGATTGCAAAATGGATTTGAATTATTGATTCCCCCTATATTAATCATCCTGAACAAATTGCGGCAACAATATTCTAGCAAAAGTCCCAAGTTAACAAGAATTCATTAAACACTCATAAAACTTTCCCAAATTTTATGACATTAATTCTTTGACCTAATTAAACATATTCCTATGCAAAATCAGATTTAAGAAGGAAAATTCAAAGCTTAATTCTCAAAAGTTACACAAGGCAAATAACACATCCCTATGTTACTTACTAACATAATCTAACCTAGATTATGACTTGTGTCATCCAAGTTCCTCCCATTACATTTAGTCTTTCCAGCATTAAACATAATTAAATATCTTGCCATTGTTGGCCAAACAACAACAATGAATTAATATAAGCACACTTGAATGAACAAGAGAGATTTTACTAAAATAAAGTGCAAGAAATTACTAGATTATAACATAGGGTTCATCAACAATTCAAGCCACCTAAAAATTAGTTCATGACTGAATTAATAAACATTAATCCACAATCAATACAGCCCATAATATTCAGATTCTGAATTCAACTTAGAAAATATAAAAATGAAGCTTAGAAGTAGAAGAAAGAACAAATCCAAAATGAAGCTTGAGCTTTGTTTTTCGTTCTCCTTCTTCTTTCTGATTTATGGGTTCCTCCTTCTTTCTTGCTAGTTTTTCTTTCCAAAAATGGCTGCCTCCTCAATATTTTGACTAATGCTTCTCTAAGTATCTTCTAGGTTTCCTCATTTTTCCCTCAAAGTACCATATTACCCCTCCTCTTTGTAAAAACATGGGTCTCCTCTTTTTGGCATTTACTCTCAATTTTTTTACTCATGCTTTTTGTAGTTGCCACCTCAGCCACTATTCCTACTCACCCCTTTGACTTTCCACGTGTTCCTAGGTGTCCAAAAGTTTCCTGATCAAAATGCTTCAGTAAAATCTGCTTTGGTGCTGCAAAACCTAATAATTCAGCCATCAAAAATTCAATTTAGATAGTTTCACATGTTAGTTCAGTATTTGTACAAATATCTATTCTTGAAACTATTATCTTCAACTCAATGGCTATTAAAAACTACAAAAATAACTAGATTTAACTAATATCATAAAAACACCAAAGTTAGCTACAAAAGCTAAAAATAAACTAGCATCACCCAAGATTTTTTTTCACAATTATAAGCTCAAAAGCACATGAAATAACTCTTTATTCAAGAGTTATCAAGTATCAAATTGGTTTATGTGATTTAGGGTTGTATCCATTGCTTCCTATTGTTTGAATTGACCATAGAAATAAAGGGAATTCACATTAGGTCAAGTTTTCTATTTCTTAACTCGAATTGTTAACACTTTTGCATGACTATCATTTCAGTGAGAAGAGTTTCAATAGTAATTGCATTAAATAATAATAGAGTTGATAGTAGAGAAGATTAGGATTCCTAATTATTTTATAGTGAATTTAATCCTTGTGTTATTGTTATTATTTGATTTCTGCAATTTTCATTTATTTCTGTTTTCTTGCTTTCAAATTTCACAAATCCATTTATTTGATAATTGATAAATCAGTCTTCGTGGGACGATACTCATTCTTATCGAGACTAATTATAAATTGCGATTACGTATACTTGCGTAGCTATAAAATCAGCAACAGAATCTCAATAGGTGTTACTCATATTAATTTGATAAGATTCAATCTTTATTAATTGCACTATTGAAGGATAAGTTTTAAAATTATTTTTAAATAATCTATTACATGTATTAGTATTACATGAAAAATACGATTGAGAAAGAGAAGGAAAGAATGAAAGACATGAAGAAAATAGAGGAACAAAGGCAAAAAAGTGAAGACATGAACAAAAAGGATAAAGGAAAGCAGAATATGGAATACCTGAAGAAAAATGGGAAAAGGAAGCACAATAATGAGGGTCTACTACAGATGATGTATCTCACACGTTGGAGGAACCAAAGTGTTTGGAAACCATTGTTCCAAAAAATAGATATCCAACAACTTATAATACAATTCTAAAATAGGAGGTACGATTTAAACACTTGTCATCTTAGCATTAGTAGTAAAATAAATACCATTCAACAACTCTTGTTGTCAGGAAGCATCTCTACTATTCTTAACTGTGTTCTAGCCCATGAGCTCCAAATACTCCAAACAACGCGATATTACTTTTCAAAAGTGGTGCTTGAAAAATTGGATCAAAGATTAAAGAATGTTGTCTCTTTTTACAATTTTTATTTAAATGATTGTACTCTTTCTTTTTTGGTTAGATGTATGTTCAATTTAACATATTATTATGAAATAGAAATTTGATTTTTTAATGATTATAATTATTGTTATTATGTAATATGTCTGTTTCTTTTTTATCTTTATATTTCGTTTTAAAAATAAAATAAAATATTAGTGGAATTTGTTGAAAGTTTAAAAAATTATTACTTTTTTATATAATTTTTTAATATAAATAATGACAAATTTTTGAAAATATTGTAAAAAAAAATACTTAATTATACATGTTAATAGACTTAATAAAAAATAAAATAAGAATATGACTAGTCAACAATGACATTTACGAATTTATTCGTATTTATTACAATTAATATTTATATTTGGTAAAACTAATTATTTAAGTATTTCGAAAATGACAATTAATTAGTTTTACTGAATATAATAGTATATGTAATATTTATAAATATAAAATATTATTTATTACAATTAATATTTATATTTGATAAACTAATTAATTGTCTTTCTTGGAAGTTTAAAGATGCATTTTTAATATTATTTTAAAAATTAAATATAGTTCCATTTCAAAAAATAAATTAATATATGTAGTATTTCGAAAATAACAAATAATTAGCATAATTGACTCCTCGTATTTCTCATCAGTCATTATTATTTCTCATGCTTTATCTTCTTTATTATTGCTTCATTATATATATGTGGCTAGAACCTTTTTTTTATCATCATAAAGAATGTTCATTTAGACACAAAGAAACTAAAGAGAGAAAATGGACAGAAACAAGATAGATGAGATAATTCTCACTAGATCACTTTCGAAACTCAAAGAAAAATTCTTAAGTGGACAGTTGTACAGTTTCATCAAAAAGATTAAGATGCACCTCAATAGATCATTTAAAGAAAGAATTACAATGAGAAAGGTTAAGAGTTGAAAAAAAATTAAATATATAATAGTAATTATTAATGTGGACGAAATTATTGGCTCTCCAACAAAATTAATGACCGAACATTTTTTTTCTAATTATATAATATTTAAATCAATGAAGTTGAAGAGTTGCAATTGTTAACAAATTAATAATATTTTTTTAATAATTTAATAACACACTCTATATATTATACGCTTCTTCTTCAAACACAACCTACTTCTACTCTCATTTCACATATTTCTTTGTCTTTCAACATTCCTCATGAATAAACATGATTCAAGATCTCATCTCTCTTGCTAAAGACATGATAAAAAAATTGGAGTTCATTTTGTTAGTAGCAGAGATCTTGCCTTCATCAAAATATACTGAGTTCGAAGATGGAACAAATTTTCACTACAAGTTTGCCACAATATCTCGAAAAATGAGGAGGAGATTGAATAAGATGTATATTGAAAACTTGACGGAAGAAATTATGCAAATGAATTAACTTTCTCAATTATCAATACCATATTTAAAATATTAAAAAAAAACAATAATTAGCCCTATTTTTGTTGTAGCCGAAATTAATGATAAAAAAATATATTTTTTATATAATTAATTATTTATGAAATGCTAGGATATAGATAGTCTTTGAATCTTTCAATTTGAAGAGGCGCATTAACTATTCCCAATTCTCAATACCATATTAAACTACTTCTCTCCTATTTCAAAATTTATTAAAAAAAATAATGACTTTAAACCCTAATTATGCAAATGAATTAACTTTAAAAAAACAATAATTAGCCTTGTTTTTTTTTAAGTCGAAATTAATTATAAATAAGATATAGTGACTTTAAACCCTAATTATGCAAATGAATTAACTTTCCCAAATCTTAATACCATATTTAAAATATTTTAAAAAAACAATTAGCACTATTTTTTGTAGTCGAAATTAAAATTACAATGTAAAAAGTGTTTATAAACAATTATACAAAAGTCATCACTAGTCATGGATTGATTTTTTTTTCTTCTTCTTCTACGAATGACCATTTTTCTCGATAGTTGACTTTGGCTCCATAGGACAATTCCTTGAATCATGTCCAACCTGACCACAATACTTGCAATGTAATTGCGATTTTTTTGGTTTTCTCTTCTTTGCACCTCCAGGGAATGATTTCGACAAACTGGTTGTCGTTGTTCTGCCTTTTTTTTTTTTAATCTGAGAGTCCAAAACATTATTAGGAAACACTCCTTCGTCATTTTAAGGATGTCTTAACTCTTCATTTGGTGGCATTTGTTCCAATTCTACATTCAAATCTGGTATAACTTTCATAGCCTTTTGAAATGCTTCTCATGATCTTGTAGCAAGGTACGATGTGATACTACTTTGTGTGGTTACACCACCGTCCCTAGAATTTTCAATTACTTCAGGATGAGGACACTTTCTTTAATTACCTTGAGTCAATAATTGAACTTCTTTAGCATCTTTTAGCCAACGTCTATTTACCAAAAAAAATTGGCAAAGTTATTCTCTATAAATTCTTCAATGAAATAAAAATATGTCTACATGGAATTCCTTTTGTCTCAAAAGAATAGCAATCACATCGCACATCATCCCCATCGTTGGAGATTAACACTTTATGCTTTTATCCAGAACCAATGTGTTTTTTGACCAAACAAAGAGTGTAATCTGGTATCTTATCGTCCTTCGGGACAATATAAGTATCGCCACGTTGCATCTCCTTTCTTATCCTTGTAAAAAATTTCCTTGTCAAAATTGAAGAAATTTCATCCTCCACACATGACATAGTTATCTGGTTCAAAACTAGTTCAGTCAAACTAGTTTTGTAGTGTTCTTTCATCTCACTGTAATGTAACATAGATAAAACATGGTCAAAGTGTCGTATAAATATCCACAATGGTATTTTATTTTTCAAATCTCTTTTCAAGAATACATTCATAGATTCACATCTATCAGTAGCAGTAGCTCCACCAAAATAAATACCACGAAGAAAAGCTACCCATTGCTTTCTTGTACCATATTGTGCTTCCACCCATGCATTTCTTGTCAATCTATATTTATTCACAGTCACTTTTCAATTATCCTCTCATTCTTCCTCCTTGTAATACGTATATTTTAAAAAAAAAAGAAAAATATAAATGTTTTCATATTATAATTGAGAGAATAAGTTAAACACCATTTAATGTATTACCTGAAAATAAAAAATTTCAATTCGTGATGGAATGCTTTATTGAGTACATGGTGCATTGCATTTTTGAGTATGTGCCACGAGAAAATACGATGTGGAAAACCGGGCATAATATTATCCAATGCTTTGTTCATTGCTTTGCAACTGTTCGTCAAAACTGCTAAAGGCATCTTACCACCCATGCACTCTAATAATATTTCTAATACCCAATCATATGTGGTTGAAGAGAACTATAACTCCAAACACATATTTTTTGTCATAATTATTAGACCCAAGTAGTATTACTAATGACTTTTCGTACCTAAAGAACATCAAATTAATATGATATTTGAAATTTTACTAAGAAATCGATATAAGGTAAAAAAAAATATTTTAAATACCTATTGATTTTGTAAGTAGAATCAAAAGGCAAACAATCACCAAATAATTGGTAATCAACTTGGGATGTCCTGTCAGACCAGAATAAATTTGTCAATCTATTTTCTTTATCTACATCATACTTATAAAAAAATGTATTGTCCAGCCTTTTTTTTGCTTTAAGATAACCCATTTCTGTGGACGTGTCACAATCGTCCCAAGTTGAATATTTTTTACAAATTCCCCTGTACAAGTCATCTTTGATACATCCCACATTTTCCCAACCATCATGAACTTCTACCATGTAATTCCAAATTTGGGATATCTTAATTCCGGCTCTCTTCATTAACATAACTTGTTCCCTCATCTCGTGCCTAAATATTCTAGTAGATGTAAGAAATGGTTTTTCACGGAAGAAGGAAAACTTATGGTTGTGGTGGTTATTAAAACACTTAATAATCCAGCGGTTAGTTTCCCTATTTAAATTTATTCTAAACTCTATATTATAATCCGTTCTTGTTAGAGCACAAGCTTCTTTATACCTATTATCAAGATTACAATATATTTGTTCTCTAAATGTAGTGCCTCATAATTTTTTACTTAGTTAGATAGTAGTATCTTATGTTGTAGTATTTTAATATTTGTGATATTGGTTCAAGCCAGGAATTATTTGGAATCTCGTAGAGCTAGTTATGAATTTTATAAGTTTAGCCTATAGTTTAGAAATATTAATTTTATCATAAGGTTTAATTAATGAAGTTGGTCCTAGAAATATTATTTATTATAACCTAAGGTTTAGATAGAATAATTAAGAATGTTACAATTCTCACATGTGTGTTTATTAAGGATTTAAGGATTTTAGATGAAAAAAAATATCAAGGATAAGCCTAGGAAGCCTAGAACCTTCCCTTAGATGCTAGGATCTCGTATTACTTAGTCAAAATAGTTTAAATGACTTTAAGTGTGCTTAAAATGTGCAAAAACGTTGTTTAGTACATTAGCGTAAACTGATATATTGCAGCAATAGGAGCCAATATATCGCCTATGCCAATACGAAAAACACGTCGACTTTGCATGAACGAAACCACGGAGCCTCGGAAACACAGGGGAGGCGATATATCACCTATATGGGGCGATATATTGGCTACAGTAGCCACTTTTGAAACACCGTGGAATATGAAGCTAGAAACAGCCCTCAACAGCTTCAACTTGTTCTTGAATGATTTTGACCGAGTTCTGGGCAGTTGTTGAGCAGAATATGCCATTTCTATTCATTTATATATTCATTTTAACGGGAGTTAGTTTCACTCCTTGAACTCTATAAATATGACCCTTCACTCAGCCATTTTCATCATCTTTCAAACACTTCCCAGAGCCTCCAAGCTGCCAATTTTGTTCTAAAGAGTGTGAATATGGGAAAATTTTAAAGAAGCAAGGCACCCGAGAAGAGGGCCTCACATACGTAGGGGCCTCGCGTAGTGCCTCACTGAGTCTGAGGGCCTCACATAGCAAGGCCCAACATGCCGCATGCCAGCCATTGCGGAGTCCAAGTGCATCGCACAGTTACGTCGCCCATGCACAAGGCTCTGTGCTGATGATGGTACGCCCACGCGGAAGGCCGTGCGAGGGCCTGGGTTCCTTTGTATCGTAACATGCGGAGAGCCGCGCATGGAGAGGGAGAGCCTCGTATAGCGAGGCCAGGCGCCAAAGGAAGTGTCAGGGCATGGGTTCCTTGTTGTCACAATATGCAGAGAGCCATGCATGGAGAGGGAGAGCCTCGCATAACGAGGCTAGGCACGGAAGGTCGTGCGAGGGCCTGGGTTCCTTTGTGTCACAACATGCGGACAGCCTCGCATGGAGAGGGAGAGCCTCGCATAGCGAGGCCAGGCACCACGTTGAAGGCTTTTCTAGTGAAGGCTTGCGCACCCCAGGACACCACGCGGAGTCTCAACACCTCGTCATGTTCCTCCAGATGCAGCTACCTCGCCTATGCACTAGACCGTGCGAAGTCCTTGTGGCCCTGGTGTCGAGGCATTGAGGAGGGCTTCACTTAGTGAGGACTTCATTGCCTCTCAAATACTATCCATGTCAGGCCTCTCAACTATACAAGGATAATTAGAAAGGATGTCCCACACTTAGCAAAATATTAGAAATCCATGAGCCAAGGTATATTCTAGAAACGTGAGAAGGACCATTATGCACGTGGACAAGTACGAGGTGTACGACCTTGAGGAAGGTAGAGGCATGATTCTGACATCAACATCCGACAAGTAGGGGTGGAACAAATTCGTATGAGGAGTGTTAGCATGATATTCCTGTCTCTGACCATGTACCAACAACCGACACCATGACCCTTTGCTCCTCTACACCATGCACCACTACTCTGACAAGGTACCAACATACGTTCTTGTCCCTTGGGACCACCTTGTATCAGAGGCCATTAGAGCCCATCTATAAATAGGCTTCGACACCTCTAACCAAGGGGTTGAAAAATTGATTGTAGAGAAAGATAGTAAAGCAATATACGAGATTTTCCTCCATTGTGGTTTTGCATATTTCTTTCTTAAGTTTTTCCTAAGTTCTATCTACGCAGTTTTTGTAACAAGCTTTAAGTTTTCCATCCATATATTGTTGACGAGTTCCTACCGTCAACAGAGAGAAAAACTAGTTTTTTGGGGTTAAAAGCTTTCAAATCTAAGTTTTTCTAAATACTTGGGAAGTAATCTATAGTGTGATTTCAGTGTTCGAGGTATAGATCAAAGCTCTAGCTATCTAAGGTACTCTTAATCCTCAAATTCAATCTACTTTTATTCTTCTCTTTCAGTTCAAATCCTAATTCATTATATGGCTTTTTGGTTAGGTACTTGGTATCTTTGAAACTTAATGTAATCCAAAAATTTTAATACGATGACGTGGCAATCAAAAGTGACAAGTGGCAATGCATGGTAGTGAATTACACATTAATAGTCAATAAACGTGTTGACCAAGAGGGGCAAAGGCTCGAAATTAATCTTCAGAGTTGTGATATTACTGGTCATGAAATTGATTTAACTGGTTAGGAAGTAATTTGACCGATGAGGTAAGGTTTCTGTCCGACTAGTAAGGTTCTTAACCGACCAGAAAAAAATTATGTCAGACCAGTCACTTCAGAAAATAGTGTTATCCGACCAGTAATGTGTCTTGGCCGACCAGTAATGTGTTTTGGTCGACCAGTAATGTGTTTTGGCCAACCGTTAATGTGTCTTAGCCGACCAATAATGTGTTTTGGCCGTCCAGTAATGTGTTTTGGTTGACCAATAATGTGTTTTGGTCGGCCAGTCACTTCAGTAATGTGATATAGCCGACCAGTCATCTCATAGATAGGTTCCATCCGACCAGTCGTCTCAGAAATGGGTTTCATCTGACCAGCTATGTCAAATTGAAGGAGTACCCGACCAGATGTGTCAGAATCTCAGAAGTTAACTACCCAATGACTTAACAACTCCAACCCGAATCACTCGTAACTACCATGCGAATCTCTCAGATATCCCGAAGTAATAGCTATATTGTTGTAATTTGGACTTATTTATTATTTTATTAATTAAAGTTGGTTGAAACAACCAAGGACCCCATTAAAACGGGATATTTTTCATGTACGATCCATGGGCCTATAAATAAAGAGCTCATGGCATCATTTTAAGGATCAGATCTTTTGGAGACTTGGAGTCTTTCTAATTTTGAGATTTTGGGATTGTTACTTAGGGCGTTCTTGGGGCATTTTCTGAGAGAGCTTAGAGAGAGAAAGCTTGTATTCTATAGAGAGAGAAACTCTATATTTTTCTACTTACACTTGAGAAACTCAGTTGGCTTAGGTCCATCTGATCTTAAATGTAGGCTTTATATATCACAACTCCAAGTGGGTTAGGCTATTACCAATAAATTGGGGCTGAACCACTATAAAATTATTGGTGTCGTATTTTCTATTCAAGGCAAACTGTAGTTTTGACATCTATTCGTCGTTGGCCAAAATCGTGGTTAACATTTTTGGTGCTTTCATTGAGAGTCTGAATAGAAGAAATACACTGCTACCCTATCAATATGGCTCCGAAGAATACCAGCATGGCCTCCAAAAAGCCAAGTACGTCAAAAGAGCCTGCTAGAGCAGAAGGTCCTGGACCTCAGAACCCTGAGACTAAGCCCAGGGTCTTTCTCGAGGAGACCACTCCGTCAGTGGAACAACTCCAGGAAGCAATAGGCGCTTTCCAGCAGGAGATGATGCAATTTAACACCTGACAGGAGTCTTTCACTGAAGAGATGGCCAGGCAGAGAGCTGCGTTAGAGCAACAAAGGTGCGATATGGAGGAGAGAAGAGAAGAGATCAAAAAACGACAGGAGGAAGTTGACAGGAGACATCGTGAAGCAGCACTTGCTCTAGAAGCGGCTACCCAATTGGCCCAAGTTAATGCTCAAGCCGCGGCACAAGCAGTCACCCAGGGAGCAAGAAATAATAATGCTTGTCGGGGGACCACTGACAGAGCCAATTCTTAGGGACCGGACAGAAGCAGGAGTAACCCCCGTGTTCGGGACGATGATGGGGTCCAATCCAGAACTGCCTCGACGCAGAGGGAGAACTCTAGAACCCCCTCTATGAGCCATCGATCAGAAACTTCTAGATTAGGGAGTCGCTGATCGGGCAGTAAGAAGACTCCACCCAGGCATGATCAGACCAGGACTCCTTGAGATAAAAAAACTCCTAGCTACAAATATGGACATGGTCAAGACGAGGGGGACAGTCATCAGACCGACCGGTCAAAAGAAAAAGAAAAGGAAGGCACTGACCAGGAAGGAGGAAAAGACTGCCCGGGACATACCGAAAAGCTTCCATTACATCCTGGCCAGCAGCGTAGTGGGAGAGAGGAAGTCCCACGCAATAAGCCATCTAAAAAATCTAAGAGCACAATGTATGATTGGTTAGGAAGATGCACTTCCCAGAAGGATCTAAGGGATGTTGTCAATGACAAGAGAAGGACCGTCCCGGTCAAAGGGCGAGATCTGATCTGCCCTGCCAGTGAAGTAGAAATACTTGACGATAGTGTGCCAGATAGAAATTCCTGACCAGGCGGTCAAGACCTTGAGCCCCCGACGGTCGCCCCAGCCATCCAAGCCCAGCTTGATGCGTTAGCAGCTGCAGTTCAAGGTTTGTCAAAACGACCTTTCAGAATGGATGTTGTAGACCATAGGAGCGGTAGTCCATTTTGTGCCTGGATTAGAGCAGCCTAGCCGCCGGCAAAATATAAAGCACCGGTGCTGCCGGTATATATAGATAAGGAAGATCCCATCAGACATGTTGGGAAATTTGAGGACCAGATGGAACTGCTCAGGGGTAAGTGACGATTATCAGTGTAGAGTTTTCCCGACTACATTGTCAGATACTGCCCAGGAGTGGTATTGGAAGTTTAAGCCAAATTCCATCACCTCTTGGGAAACATTCAGGAAGGAGTTTTGTAGACAATTCAGCGCTGCCCGGACTCCACCAGTTTATGCCAACCACTTGGCAGATATCAAACAAGGAAAAGATGAGTCTTTAAAGAATAATATATAGAGATTCATAAGAGAAGCCAATAGAGCAACTACTGTAGGTGTAACGCCCTGGATAGCCAAGACCGTTACACTGTGTGTTTATAGGAGTGCTAGACTTGCTAATCAAGTCATTTAGTTAAAATCGTGTTACTGAAACTATCAGGGAACTAGGGTTTAAAATGATTTGGTCTCAAAAGCCACATTTTCATTAAGAAACATTATTTGTTTACACGGGATCCCAAAAATACAAGTTTAAAGATCGTTTACAAAAGTTATAAGATTCAGATACAATAACCAGCCATACTAAGGCAAAACAAGCGGTTAGGTAATCCCTGTCCTGATCCATTTCTCGACCATGATGATCGAACGGCTGGCTATGTACATTCCACCTCAGAGCTCTCCATCTCAGGCTTGGTCCAGCTTCCCTTTGCCTTTACCTACACCACGTAGCACCCGTGAGCCAAGGCCCAGCAAGAAAACACAACAACAGAACATAAGCAATCAACAAACAAATCCCTATTCCACATTGCACCATAAGTTCTCAAACATGTAATCATTCAGCACGGTCAAGTATTCAACATACTAAGCCTATCAGTTCATATCACATATCACTGCACAAATGATAACCATGGCTAGCGCTCTCAGGCTGCTCCCTCCGTTATCCCACTGGCTCCGGCCCGCTTAGGCCAAGCTCAGTGAATATTCTCGGCTACCAGTGGCCAAGCTGCGTCCTGTGCGCAAATACTATGTACGACACTCTTAGGCCGCTTTTACATGTCCCATGGCGTAATACCATCATTGGCACGATACAGATCTCGGGAGCACTTAGTCCCATCACAAACATATAATCGAGTGTAGTTGTCTTACTTTTCAATTCACAAGCTTCGATCCCTTGACTCCTTGAGCACGATCCCCCTCGATCCCTAGCGCTCACCTAAACACAATCATGCCCAAAGTCATCATCAATCCTCAAGTTCAAAATCTAGCCCCGGAGCCAATCCCGAGCCTCCGGGAAGTCCTAGTTCCACCAAACAAGGTGGTGGAATCAAACCACAAACCCTAGGTCTAAAGCCCTTGCAAATAACCCTAAAAGCCCCTTCAGAAGGCAGGGTAGCGCTACAAACAGAGGCCAAAATCCCCTCAGCATTATGGCCGAGCACTACAGCGCCCAAAGGCTAGCGCTGTAGTGCTAGTCACAGACAGACCAACCTCAATTTTTCTCTTCTGCGATTTTCTCGAACCAACTCCAACCAAATCTCCTCCAAACCTTTCCCAAACTCAAAAACAACCTTAAGACTATACTCCACTCATCCCAAGCACCCCAAATACCTAGAACTTAAGAACATGCATCCACAAACTCAGAATTCACCATAGCCACACCCAAGCTCTAAAACTCAGTAATAACCATCTGAACAACAAAGTTAGAGTTTAAACTTTATACGTTTGATAGGATTTCAACCACAAGCTGTCTCTAGACCTCCTTGGCTTGCTTTTCCTTAACCTTTGCCCTGAATTTCCCAAAGTTCCTCATCAAACTCAGCTTATACACCATAATTCAGAAACCAAACCAGCAACTGAAGAGATTACAGAACCTTACCTCAAGTGATGGCTTAACCTTGCTAAACCTTTGTCAAATCCCCACACTTAACTTAGAATCCTTGATGCTTAGTTTATCCCAGCTCTCCTCTGAGCTTTACTCCAGAAATCCTCAAGAAACAAGTGAAGAAAACATGAACCCACCTAGAGAACTCTCTCTGTTTTCCCTCCTTTCTTTTCCCTTCCTTTTCTTTCTTTTTCAGACTTCTACAATATTCTACAAATCCCACTAACATAATACCTTAGCATATCCATTCCTTACATGCCAAATGACCCTAATGCCCTCCGCTTTATTTCTAAACCTTTAGTCCACTTAAGGGCATTCTAGTCATTTTACCCAATTCCCGCTAACTCCTCGAGTATCTCTAATATTTCCCATTTAATTCCCGATTCCTAATTAACCACCAATAATATTCCTCAATGTCAAAATAGACTCCAGTATATTCGCTAAATTCCCATTTATACCCCTAAGCTCACCCCGAGCCGGGTATAAATCCCCGCCATGACTTTTTCGCTACTTTGCTCACTAGGATCGTCTCGAGTCACAGATCACAGATATATCCACATAATAATGTGGTCTCGACAATTATCACATGTATCAATACAGTTATGCCCATAATGGCCAAAATTACGATTATGCCCTTCTAACCTAGTCAGGGCCTACATGCATATTAATACACATAGTCATGCATCTCAAATACTCAAATAGTCATATAACATGCTTTAACTCATATTCATGCATCTTAATAATTAAAATCTCACATAATTCCCATTATGCCGTTCAGGCACACTAATCAAGGCTCTTAAGCCTTAATAGCGAATTTGGGTCGTTACAGTAGGAGATGAGGGAAAGATGGTTGCCATATCCTTTGGGATAACTTATCGGAGCCCTTTGTGGGATAGTATACATCGAAATCCAATTTCAACACTTCAACAATTTCTTCATCGGGCATGACAAGTATATGAAAATGGATGATGCAATCAAGAAAGAGGAGCATGAATAATCCGGGCCGATCAGCTGACCCTCCTAAGAATGGTGGAAAGAAACGTGTGAATAACGGGTCTGACCGCCATGAAGAAGAGAAGTCTAAGTCGAGGTCAAACGAAAAGGCAACAAAGTATGAGCCTCAGTTCATTAATTACACCACTATCTCGGCCAGCTGGGCAAAAATATATCTTGATAGTCATGAAGAGGTTCCCTACAAGAAACCTCCACCCATCAGGAAAGAGATGAGTAAGAGAGACATGAATAAGTTTTGTCATTTCTATGGAGATTATGGTCACGACACGAATAAATGCAATCACCTCAAAGACGAGATAGAATTTCTTCTTCGATCAGGCCAGTTGAAAAAGTACCGGGTAAAGACACCCCAAGGAGAAGGAGGCAGCAGCAATTCTAGGTTCAAACGACAAAGGTCTCCACCCTTGCAACTCGGGCCTGTGGACTTTACCTTAGACACTATATCTGGAGGTCCACACTTTGTTGAGGATAGTAGCAAAGCAAGGGAGAGGTATGCCTAGACACTTTGACATGAGCGGGAGTGCTAGGATCAGAGTTGGTGAACAGAGCCTGATCAGGAACCACTGGAATGGCGAGCATCTGAGGATATATTATCACTAAAATACTGCTTTCAGAGTGGTAGCTTAATTTCAAGTTGTTTAACTTGTTATTTGAGTTTGGTTTATGAGCTGGTTATTTGCTAACCAATCATTTATTTATTTTTGAACAATTTTTGTTGTTTAAGACTCGTTATTAGACACATTTTGTCCTTTTTTTATTTATGAGTAATAAAAGAGATTACGCGCAGCGTGGTCGATTTTTGCTACAAATGTGCATGTGTGTTAATTATCCGAACAGTGTTCAACTGGTCGGTAAAATCGAAAAGTGTTCAACTGGTTGATAAGTTCAAGCAGTGTTCAACTGCTCAAATATTTTCCATACATTCTATGTGTTTCATGAGTAATAATTGCT
The DNA here is from genome assembly GCF_963169125.1 of Humulus lupulus. Classification (NCBI taxonomy): domain Eukaryota; kingdom Viridiplantae; phylum Streptophyta; class Magnoliopsida; order Rosales; family Cannabaceae; genus Humulus; species Humulus lupulus. The sequence continues at coordinate 148,099,839 of NC_084798.1, read as the reverse complement.
CGAACAGATTCGGTCAAGTAGCAAGTGACCAAGGATCTTTCAACCCTCGATCACATGGGGGGCACTGGGGTATACTGGTATATAATTTAACACAAGCAATAAGAGCACGAGTTAAGATATTTGTTTTTAGGCTAACTTGTAAAATTTTGAAGTAAAAAAAGGCCATTACGCTAACTTGTTTGACAAAGCTTAAGTAACTTGGAATTTTTTTAAATTTCAAGCTAGAAGCAGATATTCGTGCGACAATAAACATTATGCTCAGAAAATGTTAGAGCAATAAGAGTGTGAGAAAGTATACTTAGTAGGGACTTATGAAATGTCTAGAATTTCTAAGTTAGAAAACTAAGTGTTATCCAGATTTCCGGATAGCGTTTAGATTGATGTCCTCGGGGAAGCAGAATTATCGACGTCTTTCACGGTAGGTGACCAGAGCTCACGGATCCACAGAAAGGCTTCGCCTCTCCTGTTTAGTATCCGGATTACTCTTCCAAGCAAGCACAACACGGAAACTCGTCGACTCTCCCGGACTCCCGAAGGATACCCCTCGGGGAGGCCCCTTCCAGGAGAGGCTCTTCGAGTGGTCTCCGCGGAAACAGTTCCGTGCCTCGTACAGAACAAAACCGATCGGTCGAGTCCGGGAGAAGGCATATTTGGAATGATATCCGTCTGACACAGGATCCCGCCTGACACGCCCGTCAGGTCAAAGCCGCACACATCCCAGCACGCCTAAGGGTACCTTTTCGCCTACTGTTCCGCTGACAACTTGGAAAAGACGGCTGACTTTGTGTGTTCCCCATACTTTCACGTAAATATACCCACATAGAGTCTTGTAGCCATGCTACTACAGTAATTGTATCCCCCATTTATGGCTGGTGTAATTAAGACTCATGTACGTAGAGAAAAACCCTAATCCGAAACCCTAGCTATAAAGACCCCTTCATTTTACAAGAAGAGGGACGAACAAATCACATAGCAAAAACTCTACTAAAATCTCTCTAGCTTCATCTTCTTCAAGAGAACCCGAGAGAAACACTGTGAGTGTGTGAAGTTCTTGTGCACCAGCCATCTTACTGTAACCTTTTCCAAGTATAATAACATCGACTCGTGGACTAGGGCTTGTTAACGCCCGAACCACGTAAAAACACTGTTTGTTTAGTTACATTTCAGCATTTCTACAGTTCTTATCTTTTTATTATTCTGTTAGTTATTCGTTTCCGAAAAACTCGGTAAACATTTTGGTGCTTTCATTGAGAGCTGTAGGAAGTTGTTAGTCAGCTCTTTTTCTGTGTACGTTTTTTGTATTCACTTCGTGCTAAAGAGATGGTGACTACGAGAAAATCCGCTGTTGACAAAAATGCTACGGTCAACCCCGATACCGTGATGGAAGATGTGGTGCAAAGCGAACCCTTGGACTACCAAGGTGAAGACCCGACATCCCTCCAGGATCGGGTCAGTACCGAAGATACAACATACTTAGAAGACGAAGAAGAGTATGTCCAAGACGGTTATTACAAGGACGGCTGCTACTATGAGAAGGACCCAGAACTGGTCCAAGTAGCCGAAGAACTGGAGGTCACCAAAGCCAAGCTTGCTGAGCAGGAGCGCCTCTCCGAAAAAATGCAGCGCATGATGGAGCGCCTCCAAAGCAAGTTCGGAGACCTAGGCGACTCGGACGAGGACGCCTCTGTTTTAGGTGGTGCTGATGCCGCTATACCGGATCCAGCCGCTGCTGGACCATCCAAAGCCGCCCCTAACAAGGGCAAAGAAAAAGTTGGAGAGCCTGTGCGCGCTGACGCCCCTGCACCTCCTAAAGGCGTGAATCACAAGGCCGACTACCCCCCCCCCCCCCCCCGCGCAGAAGGTCTCTGGCGCTCCTAAGCTCAGACGTCCTTCAGCCCCAAGGGGGCACTCCGTGCCTAAAGGGCCCGGTGCTAAGGCACCCAGGCCTAGGGGAAGGAACAACCGCCCCTGTGATTCCGTCAACCAGGACGGTCGGGCTGCGAACTCGCACTCCGAAGATAGCTGGTCCACGGTGGACCTAAGAAGAAGGTTGGAGGCCAAGTATGAAAAGGCCAAAGGAGAAAAGGCCCGGCCTCGCGGTAATGACCTCCGAAATCATATTAATGACAAGCTCCGGGGACGTGACCTCCCGGAGAGTGATACGAAAAGGCTCGAGGAACAGATTGCTGCCTTGACCAAGCTGGTCCGGAAGCAAAGTGGGGCCCTGTCAGACTCTGAGGAGGAATACCCGGAACCATGTATTCGGAGGATCGCGGAAACGTCCCTCCCGGATAACTTCAAAATGCCCCACATAGAATTATATGATGGGAGGACAGACCCGCGTACCCACCTAGCTAAATACAACAAAATGATGCAAGTGGCGCGTGTCAGTGAGGACGCCAAATGCATGTGCTTCTCACTCACCCTTACCAGATCCGCGGAGGACTGGTGGAAAAGATTAGCTCCCGGATCAATCCACAGTTGGAAGGAGCTACAGTCCGCATTCAGGAGGCAGTTTATTGCTGCCCGCGACCACGACATGGAGGTTGGTTCCTTAACCAACATCAAGCAGCAACCCACTGAGAACCTCAAAGCTTTCATTCAGAGAATGATGGAAGCTGCTGCAAAGACCAAGGTCAGCGATGACATGAAGCTGATCGCCCTCCAATCGGGCCTTACTGTCGGCTCCCTGCTATGGGGGGAAATGCAGAGGAGACGGGCAGAAACGCTGTCCGAATTCATGTCAAAGGCTCAGGGAATCATCAACCTTGAGGATGCCTACCAGCAGGCCTTTGGAGTACCCCCAGCTCCAACGCCTTCCGTGACCGCGCCGAGCTTTGCTTCACAAGCTCCCGCACCAGCCCTCACGCTTCCAGGAGCCCAATTCACTCCAAGTGTGTACGGGTCTTCCGCGTCTGCTCAGACGCCGAGTCAAACCCATTTCTCTGGGTACGGAGCTGTACAAACCGGATGTAGTATCGCTCCTGGCATGCCGCAGCCACAAGCGGAAGCCCCAGAACGAAATTTGAGCCAATCGCGGAACAAACGAAGCGGAAGAAACTCCAACCGGGGAGACCATTCAAAGAAGCCCCGGAAGGACTATGAGCCCAAGTTCACGGAATATACCAGTTTGATAGACTCGCGAGAGAATGTCTATCGGGCGACCTGTAATATGGTCAACTACAGGAAGCCCCCAAAAGTGTCTCACGGAGGAAGACGTCCGCGAGACTCTAATAAAAGGTGTGAGTTCCACGGAGACGTGGGGCACACCACGAACGAGTGCCTTCAGCTGAAGGATGAGATCGAGTCCCTGGCAAGAGCGGTACACCTCGGTCAGTGGGTGAGGATACCCATTATCTATCCCAGACAGGGGGTAGTTCACGGAGCTGCATATTCCCCGGGACAGAGGGGGACCGCTAGCGCTCCTGGAGCCGGTCACCCCCAAGCTCCCGGGTCTCAGTACCCGGCGCTTCCTGCTCCACCCGCTCCGGCGCCCATTGCCTTGTTGGCTCCAGGACCGGGCAACCCATATCCGCCCGGCCTTGCTCCGCCACCCATTGACGGACACGTAGCCACCATTTCCGGAGGACCGCACCTTGCCGGAAGCACCCGCAACTCCCAGAAGAGGTACTTGAGGGAGTTAGAACACGCCGAGGAGATGTGCGCCTTGGTTCAATCATCTGCTCAACGTCCCCGAATGATGGATCTTCCCATCACCTTCACGGAGGACGATGCTCGACATGTGCACTTCCCCCACAACGATCCCCTCGTGGTGGAAGCCCAGATTGCCAATAAGAAGGTCTCGCGGATCTTGGTCGATAACGGAAGCTCCGTAAACATCCTCTTCAAAGCGGCCTTCCACGCGATCGGATTGACCGAGACAGACCTGGCCCCATGCCCCATCCAGCTTCAAGGGTTCAATGGGGACGCACTCATGCCATTAGGCAAAATTCAACTTCCAGTCACCCTCAGAGGAGAAAGCGACGCTTGTGCCTTCAAGCATAGCACATTCGTGGTGGTCGACTGCCCCACGGCGTATAATGCCATCTTAGGCCGACCGGTCCTGATCGATTGTGGGGCCATAACCTCGATACGCCACTTATGTTTGAAGTTTCCATGCGACGATGGGCGTATTGGCACCCTCCGAGGAGACCAAAGAAGTGCACGGAGCTGTTATAACGTCTCCGTCCGATCCGTCTACACGGTCCAAGAGACGTTTGCTGCCATTCCTTTGGCGGAAGAATTACCAGAAACTGGGGGTGCTCAGGAGGCATACTTTGACGAACTCGACCCAAGAGTGGGAATCGAGAAAGCAATAGAGCCGATGGAGGAAGTCGAAGAGGTGATCCTCAACCCGGGAGAACCCACCAAAGTCATTCAGGTGGGGAAAAACCTGCCGTCAGCCATTCGAGATAAGATCGTGGCCACTGTGAAGGATAATCAGGATATCCTGGCATGGTCCCACGCTGATATGACGGGGATTAATCCCAATGTTGCGTGCCACGCACTCAACATAGACCCATCTGCAACTCCAATTCGCCAAAAGAGGAGGCCGCTGGACCCAGTGAGAGCCGAAGCCGTCAAAGCTGAAGTGGACAAATTGATGTCCATAGGCTTTCTCCAGGAGTCGCACTATCCCGTGTGGTTGGCCAACCCAGTTCTGGTCCCGAAACCCGATGGGTCCTGGAGAATGTGCATTGACTTCACGGACCTAAACAAGGCCTGCCCAAAAGATTGTTTCCCTCTTCCGCGAATCGATCAGATGGTAGACGCTACTTCCGGGTACGAACTCTTATCCTTCATGGATGCGTACTCCGGATACAACCAGATCAAGATGCATGTCGCGGACCAGGAACACACCAGCTTCCTCACGGACAAGGGTGTCTACTGTTACGTGGTCATGCCTTTCGGTTTGAAGAATGCTGGGGCGACGTACCAGCGTCTGGTAAACAGAATGTTCAAGGACCAACTGGGGAGGAACATGGAGGTGTACGTGGACGAAATGTTGGTAAAGTCCAAGACCTCCGGGGACCACAGTGACGACCTTGAGGAAGCTTTCGCCGTGATCCGAAAGTACGGGATGAAACTAAATGCAAAGAAATGTACTTTCGGGGTCTCGTCTGGGAAGTTCCTCGGTTTCATTGTCAGCTCCCGCGGAGTGGAAGCCAACCCTGAGAAAATAAAGGCGTTCATAGATATGCCTTCCCCCCGGAAACATAAGGATGTCCAGAGCGTTACCGGAAGGATAGCTGCTCTCAGCCGCTTCGTCTCCAAGGCCACTGACAAGTGTATCCCCTTCTTCAATGTGTTGCGAGGAAACAAGAAGTTCGAGTGGAATCCTGAATGCGAAGCAGCCTTCCAACACCTCAAAGAACATTTAACCCGAGCTCCCATTCTGTCCAAACCTGTCGAAGGAGAGGCGTTGTTCTTATACTTAGCTGTGACTCAGCACGCAGTGAGTGCCGCTCTCGTCCGGGAAGATGGCCGTATCCAGCTCCCTGTGTATTACGTAAGCAAGAGGTTATTGGACACTGAGTCCAGATATTCAATGATCGAGAAACTCTCCCTCTGCTTGCTAATTGCTTCACGGAAGCTGAGGCCATATTTCCAGGCGCACACCATCAAAGTACTCACCAACCACCCTCTCCGGCAAGTCCTGCAGAAGCCCGAGTCTTCTGGCAGATTGCTTAAGTGGGCCATGGAACTGAGCCAGTTCGACGTCCACTACCAACCACATGTTTCCATAAAGGGTCAAGCTCTCGCGGACTTTATTGTGGAATGCTCGAGAATGAATGACCTCCCAGAAGATCCTGTCCCGGAACTTCCCACCGGGAAGGTCTATGTAGACGGAGCCTCAAATGAAAAAGGAGCTGGGGCGGGGGTCATCCTAATATCTCCCCAAGGGCATCAGCTCCAGAGTGCCATCCGTTTTGCGTTCCCAGCATCCAACAACGAGGCAGAACACGAAGCCATGTTGGCTGGGTTACGACTGGCCAGAGAAGTCGGAGCCCAGAAAATCGAAGTATACAGCGACTCCCTACTTGTGGTAAACCAAATATCCGGGGAATACCAGACGAAAGGCGAAAGGATGGCTGCCTACGTGTCTCTCTCCCGCGACCTACTGCAGCATTTCAAAGGATACCAAATCCGCCAGGTCCCCCGGGACCAGAACTCACTCGCGGACACGCTGGCCAAGCTTGCAACGGACCCGGAGATTGAACAGTATGGCTTAGTCCCCATCGGGCACTTAGAAGCCCCCAGTACTGAGACACGAAGGATAAACGCCATCATCGACCATTCCCACTCCTGGATAGGACCCATCCTCAGATTTCTCACCACCGGAGAGCTCCCCATTGATAGAGCTGACGCAAGGAAGCTCCAATATCAAGCTCCCCGATACGTGGTTATGGATGAAAAGCTTTACCGCAGGGGGTTGTCCATACCCTTCCTTAGGTGTGTTGCCGGAACCGAAGTCAGCACCATCATCCATGAGATTCACGGAGGCTTCTGTGGCGATCATACCTCCGGGCTGAGCCTCTCCAAAAAGATCCTTCGACAAGGATACTTCTGGCCCACCATGAAGAAGGATTGTGTGGATTATGTCAGGAAATGTGAGCAGTGCCAGAGGTACGCCAAGGTTCCGCGAGCACCGCCTACAGAAATTACCCTAATGACCAGCCCCTGGCCGTTCGCCGTTTGGGGCATTGACCTAGTAGGTTCCCTCCCAACTGGAAAGGGTGGAGTGAAGTACGCCATAGTCGCGGTAGACTACTTCACCAAATGGGATGAAGCTGAACCTATGAACACGGTCACATCTAAAAAAGCACTGGACTTTGTCATCAGGAATATAGTGTGTCGTTTTGGGCTTCCACGAAAAATTGTGTCCGACAACGGAAAGCAGTTTGACAGTGAACACTTCACGAACTTCTGTGCTTCGCATGGAATTATCAAAAGCTTTTCCAGAGTCGCCAGACCCCAGGCTAATGGGCAAGTGGAAGCTGTAAACAAAATATTAAAGACCACGTTGAAGAAAAAACTCCAAGCCTGCAAGGCTCACTGGCCGGAAGAACTTCCGCGAGTACTTTGGGCCTATCGCACAACAGAGAGAACTTCGACGGGGCACACGCCTTATTCCATGACCTTCGGTTGCGAGGCCGTCATCCCAGTAGAAACTATGATCCCCTCTCACAGGCAAGATACCTACGATCCTACCCAGAACCATGCCCTTCTCCAGGAGTCCTTGGACATGATTGAAGAGCTCCGGGAGCAGTCGCATGTCCAACTAAAAATGTACCAAGGCAAGATAGCCCGACACTTTAACACGAGAGTCCAGAGCCGTACATTCGAAGTTGGGGATCTTGTCCTACGGAGAGTATTTCCTGCTACGCAGGATCCGGGAGTAGGAGTCCTCGGACCCAACTGGGAAGGCCCCTACGAAGTCCAAGAAAAAGTGGGCCATGGGACGTATCACTTAAAGAGACTCGACGGATCTAAAGTCCCGCGCGCCTGGAACGGGGAGCACCTCCGCCGTTACTACCAGTAGGCCCCGGACCATCCAGTCGGATGTCCTTGGTGAAATTAGCAAAAGTGAAAAATGTGGAAATAATCCTCCCTGTTGTAAAACTCACGCCTAGCAGGCTAATTTAATGAAACACGGAGAGATTCACTCCGCTTTTACTGCACTTTTTATCCCTGTGTTCAAAGCTGCGTTTTAACAAGTGACCACGCGGTCCGGAGACGTCCGGACCCCACGCTCACTTGGGGGGTATACATGGCTAAGGCATAGCCATACGCCCCTTGAACAAAACGTACACAGAACACCACTTATGTGCTAGCATTGTGTTTGAAATTTTTACATTGTTTGAAATGTTTAAATTGTTAGGCTTAGGTTTATTTGTTGCCATGAACATGCTTGCATTACGTGTCATATGTGCATTATGTGCTTATGTGAAAATTGCCATGGAAATGCCTGCCATTATGTATCATGAAAATTATCTCCTGTGTAGCCCAGCGATGGACGGGACTGGGGGTTGAGGCACGTTCATAGAGCTACGCCAAAACACCCCCAACTCCCTGACAAGTCCTTTGCAGAATTCTCCGCGATCGCTGTAGAGCTTTGCTTCGCAAGCTCCAGCTCCGGGTCCCGCTAGGCGAAAGATGGCAAGATCCGCGAGCGTTGTAGAGCTTCGCTTCGCAAGCTCCAGCTCCGGGTCCCGCAAGGCGAAAGATGGCAAGATCCGCGAGCGCTGTAGAGCTTTGCTTCGCAAGCTCCAGCTCCGGGTCCCGCAAGGCGAAAGATGGCAAGACCCGTGATCGTTGTAAAGCTGTGCATCGCAAGCTCCAGCTCCGGGTCCCGCGAGGCGAAAGATGGCAAGATCCGCGACAGTTGTAAGCCTTGCTTCGCAGGCTCCAACTCCGGATCTCACAAAATAATGCATGGAAAGCTCCATGGCCATTGCAAGTTCCAGCTCCAGAAGCAGACATGCTTGATCCCCCACTCACAGCCGGCCTTGCTTCGCAAAGCCCCTGCTCCAGGATCACACCTGGTGGGCATGGCGATTTCCCCGACAGCAATGAGCCTTGCCTCGCAGGGCTCCATGCCAGGTCCCTGAAGTCAGCCACCATGAGGTTCGCAACAACAGTTAGTTTTGCTTCGCAAAGATCTAACCTTAAGTCTAGCGACGCTCACCAAAAGAACTCCCGTTCCAAACAATGGAACGACTCACCTTAGCAATCCCAGCGAACAGTATAACTACAAGTCCCGGGATTGGCTATTTGCCTCAGGAAAGCTAAAATACGGTGAAAGGAGCCTGGCCATTGGAACCAGGAAACCTTCGTAACCTAGAAACTACGTGGGAAAAGACATCATCCGTTAAAGCTTCAAGTGGGAAGTGCATAGGTTTTGGCCGTTGGAACCAAAACCCCATACGCCCCTACAACAGTTTCTACCGTATAAATGTCTACCCTAAGCGCAAAGATAAATAAAGAACTCGGCAGAAAAGAAAGGAGAATGCTATGATTATGGCAAAAATGTCCGCAATGAAAAACTCAAAATGAAAAATAATTAAAGATAAAACCCCTTCAAGCATTGGGGGTAACTACAGCTTCCACGACCGCAGCTTCGGGGGCATCGGTTTCAACTGAGGCTGGCGGAGTCGGCTCATTGGAAGGCGGAACTTTGTCATGAGAAGGTTCAGAGGTCCCCGCCTCTCCGGGATCTCCCGCCTCAGGAGCTCCAGCACGTTCGTCAATGTTGTAAGTTTGGACGTACGCCTCTGGGCCCTGATCCCACACGAGTAGCTTCTCCCTCATGGCTTCGGCATCATCTCCCAGATAGCCTAATACCTCCGGGTTCACTTTCCAGAGTTGATGCATGAGGACCACATGCGATATATTAATCGTCCTGTTCAGTATCACCTCAGCATCCTCCTTCTCCTTCAAGCGCTCCGCCTCGGAGGTTGCCAGCTGTGCCTCCGCGACAGTTAGTTGAGCCCTCAATTTTTCCATTTCGGCCTTGGAGGCATCCCGCTCCCCCTTAAGAGAATCAATCTCCTTGCGCTGCTCCCTATTTTGGTTCAGCACGGATTGCTTCTCGGTAACATGCCCCCTGGCAGTGAATTGCAAGGCCCCGATCTCTTTATCCTTCTCGGCGAGCCCCAACTGCAGCATAGACACGAGATCCCTGCTCCTCTTATGGAGTTGCTCCTCCTCGTGCAGCTTACTCTGAAGAGTGGAATATTCCTCTTGCCGCTTAAGGAGGAGATCATTTTTTTATTGCAAGCGAGCTTCCAGGGTATCCTTCTCCACCTTGGCTTGGGACAGCTCTTCCCGGAGCTGGGAGTTTTCGGCCTTCATCCCATTCGACCGCTGTCTAAACTCATTCTCTGCCTTGGCCCGGTACTCTTGATATTTGGCAAGATATTTCTTCTCCGCCTCTTCTTCAGCCGTGCGCCGGGCCTGATCAATCTTCTCCGAAGCCCCCAAGGCCTGTTGGGTCAGTTTCTGTCTCTCCGCCTCCAAGGCCTGGCGAGCCAGTTGGCTCTCCTCCAGCTGAACCAGAACTGCACCAACCTCCCGGAACGAGCGTTCCGCGATCATAGAGGCCTGCAAGGAAAGACAACAGAATGAGCTAAAGCCGGACCAAAAGACAGGTGATCCCAAAAAATAACAACTGACGGCTTACCCCGGACAGTTGCTGCTTCACAGCGTGTGTCAGCAACAGCGGATCCTTGCTGCTACTGATGGCCCATTTCTCAGAATTGAGCTCGCATAAGCTCAGGGCCATGTCCTCCATCAGCTCAGCTCCGAACGGCGCCAATGCACGTCCGAGCCTAGGCACCAGCCTCTTCTCCAAGGCTGGACCATCCAGAACCGCTCCGGCCGGGTGAAGGGATCTCACCCCCTCGGCCAGCTCAGCTCTCTTCACGGCAGACAAGTTATCTGCCCTTCCCTGAGTAACAGCCTTCTCCGCCTCTAACCGCCTCTTCAAAAAACTATCGGCCCGTCTTACACCCTCCAGGAGGGCAGCGGGGAAACTGGTTGGCTTCCGTGGGAAGTGGAACTTCAGGCCAGGCAGAGGAAGGTTGGTTGTCTGAGAAGAAGGAGACCCCGGAAGGGTGGACCCCCTTTGGGCTGGGGGAGGAGGCAGACGGGGTATTAAGGCCCCGGTCTGTTGCTTTTGCTGCTGCGGCAGCAGAAGTAATTGCCCTTGTTGCTGCTGCTGGTTTGGATGTTGTGGTTGCTGCAGCTGTGACGTTGGTGATTGTCTCTGTTGTTCTTGTCGCTGCTGTTGTTGTAGTTGTGCTTGCTGTCGTTGCTGTTGTTGTTGCCTTCGACCAGGAGAAGAGTGTCTAAGGCGTTTCTTCTTAGCACCCTCAGCATCTTCTCCGGGACGCTTGCTCACCCCAGTTGTCTTCACGGGGAACACAAGCCCTTCCCCGTCGCTGCTGCTACTCGAGACCATCATGGTCTCGGAAGGCCCGTCAGCAGGAGACTTCTCTACCCTCGGAGACACTTGCGCCTCGCCACTCGTCTTCTTGGGGGAGGCAGTTTTACCTCCCCTACCAGCCTTGGTCTTCCGTCCTTTCCCCGTGGACGGGTCTTGGCTAGTGGCAACCTTCTTAATGAGCAAAGTCACTCTCCCCAACATCTTGGCTTCTGGATACTCTGCAAGAAACATACAAAGCAAGGTTAACGAACCAACAAGCAATGAGAAAGAAAATAAGTAAGAAGCGGCAATCAACAAAAAAGCACAAGCAAGCGCGCCAGCAGGGAACAAGAAACGAGAAAAAGAAAAGTTTGAAAGGGACGACCATGCACGAGAAACGTGGATGGCCTTCCCCGAGCAAAACAAAACATCGCTTCCTGCTCCAGGAAACTCCCGTACTCCTTGAAGTCCGGGAATGACATGCTGAGGGAAGAAGGGTCAACCATGATGACACCTTCTGGCAGACTACCGTCACTCAGACACCCGAGGAGCTCATCTACCCTATCGCAATATCTGTCGAAGGGTATCCTACGCGGATCTAGCCTAAGGAAACGGGGATCAAACCCCATCTGAGAGGTCCGGGAAACCTCAGACAGGCTGGGGGTGTGGATCAATCGAAACTTAGTCTTACCTCTCCCGGAGGTACTAGCCCCCGGAGCCCCTTCGTTAGGGTAAGCCGCGGCGTGGCGAGCCTCGATCTCCTCTTCCTCCGGCTGGGGGTCGAGGAACCTCTCCGCCCAACTAGGAGATAAAGTATTTTCGTCCCGGGCTGCTTGGGTGATCACCTTAGACAGCTCCAGGGCAATCTGCTCCCGGATGTCAGCTGACACCTGAGTTTGCCCCCTGCCACTCACTGGCTCGATGTTTTGGAAGGAGGCAAGTAACCCATACTCCCTCAACGATTCGGAGGTCACAAGTCCCTCCACTTTCAACTCTTCCTCAGAAAGCCCTTCGTAGAACTTGGACCTCCTTATCATCTCCGCGCAGCGAGGTGTCCGCGGAACGACTTCTGCAAAATTCAAATACGAGAGTTAGAGATCCTACCAAAAGGCAAATCAAACGCAAAGAAACAAAGTTGAAAAGGAGAGGAAGGAACACTTACCAGGGATTTTGAAGTCCAAAGATAGGGCTGGCACCCTCTTCAGCGGAAAGCCAGTCGTCAGGAACCAGTATTCCCGGAGGTCTGGAACCCTCGCGGTATGACAGGTGGGGCACATCACGTCCGGGTGCCTTTCCAGCCTGTAAAACCCCACCTTGTCTGAATGACCCCTCATAGGCTGAGACTTCAACCCGTAGAAGTACAGCACCTCCTCCGGGGTAGGAGCCTCCAATTTCTGAGACTTGCAAAAGATGAACCACCCTGCTAAGAGCTTGTAGCTGGGAGGAATCAACTGGAAGGGGGCAATCCCCGCCTTCACACAGAAATTGGCAAAGTAACTCCTTAGGGGCAAGTGCGCCCCACACACTATGTGTGCCCAGCTCCAGGCACCGAAGCCTTCGTGACTCTGACTAGCCGACTCGCCCAGCACCGACAGACGATGCCACATCAGACCTGGGATGTTCTTCAGGCCTGCCTCGGAGGAATACAGCTCCAGCATGCCATAATTCCTGAAAAGGTTCGGCTTTTGGTCCATCTCCCAGATGGAACTATTGGAAGTCGGTGGACTAGCCGCGACCACTTTCGCCTTTCCTTTCCCCTTTGCGCCAGCGACAGGGGAACCCTTCTCTTGGGCAGAATCAGCCTCCCCCACAGCAAGGAGTTGTTCCTTTGGGATGCTCGTCACTGGACAAAAGAAAGAAAGAAGAAAACACTCTAAGCAGTCAGCACCCTTGTCATACCCTAGTGGTATCAAAGGCGTCGGGGAGACCCTCCCCGAAAACTGCTTGGAGAGGCTCCCACCGAGCTTACCGAGGGATTGGCACCATGCCACCCGAAGGGCAGCAAGGAACCAGACTCCGACTCCGAGCCTAAGCCCACCAAAAGAAGTGTTTTTCCAGAGAAAAACACCCTAAAGGTGTTCATGCTTATGCCCTAAAACAGCATGAACATGCCTACTTATCGACTCACATCAATCACATGCCTACCAAAGCCCTATTCACACATGCACATAAGCAATAATGGCAGAAACATCTACTCTAACAACTACCAACAACCTAAGGTTTGGGAGGAAAGAGCAAAGTAGAAATACTTACTGATATTCGGGTAGTTGGAGGTTGAAGGGGTAACTGGATCACTGCACAGCACGATCGCGAGAAGTAAAAGCTGCAAAGACGAACGGCGATTCAAACCAGGAACTTCGGCGAATAAACCCACTGCCAAATCAAAAGAAAAGTTTCCAGATACTTACCAAAAGAAATGGCAAGTTCGGGGGAACGTAAGCTGGGAAGCCTGAGAGTTCGAAGGTTTGGAAATCTGAAAATCCTAAAGATGGAGAATCTGAAAGCATAAAGAGGAAGAAAGGTCCTTTCCCTCATTTTTATAGCAGGGAGGAAGTCGTTTCGAATTCCTCAAATGAACGGTCCCGATCTTCCCATTCCGTGTGCATCAGATCCAACGGCTGGAGAGGAAGCGACGATCCTATTTATGACTCCTCGGATGGGAATAAAGTATTTATTTCCCATCATTACACCACCTCGGGCCCGGAGTACCATTAAAAACCGTCAAATCATTATTCAGATGACTGACGCACGCATACTCAACCAGTCGCCTCACGCACACGTCTTGGTCGCAGAACCATTCCCAGAATGACACGTGGTCCTTGCCGCACTTGAGTACTTAAGTTCAAACAGAAGAAATTCCCTTTCTTTTTCATAGTAACACTCAGGCGGGAAAAAGGAACCCTTCCGGGAACATAGAAGGTGCCCCCTCGCCTAATCTAAGAAATCGAAATACCCGGAGGACTGTACAAGCTCCCGGATCTCTCAAAGCTCCGTGACCTTGGGGGGTAAATGTTATCCAGATTTCCGGATAGCGTTTAGATTGATGTCCTCGGGGAAGCAGAATTATCGACGTCTTTCACGGTAGGTGACCAGAGCTCACGGATCCACAGAAAGGCTTCACCTCTCCTGTTTAGTATCTGGATTACTCTTCCAAGCAAGCACAACACGGAAACTCGTCGACTCTCCTGGACTCCCGAAGGATACCCCTCGGGGAGGCCCCTTCCAGGAGAGGCTCTTCGAGTGGTCTCCGCGGAAACAGTTCCGTGCCTCGTACAGAACAAAACCGATCGGTCGAGTCCGGGAGAAGGCATATTTGGAATGATATCCGTCTGACACAGGATCCCGCCTGACACGCCCGTCAGGTCAAAGCCGCACACATCCCAGCACGCCTAAGGGTACCTTTTCGCCTACTGTTCCGCTGACAACTTGGAAAAGACGGCTGACTTTGTGTGTTCCCCATACTTTCACGTAAATATACCCACATAGAGTCTTGTAGCCATGCTACTACAGTAATTGTATCCCCCATTTATGGCTGGTGTAATTAAGACTCATGTACGTAGAGAAAAACCCTAATCCGAAACCCTAGCTATAAAGACCCCTTCATTTTACAAGAAGAGGGACGAACAAATCACATAGCAAAAACTCTACTAAAATCTCTCTAGCTTCATCTTCTTCAAGAGAACCCGAGAGAAACACTGTGAGTGTGTGAAGTTCTTGTGCACCAGCCATCTTACTGTAACCTTTTCCAAGTATAATAACATCGACTCGTGGACTAGGGCTTGTTAACGCCTGAACCACGTAAAAACACTGTTTGTTTAGTTACATTTCAGCATTTCTACAGTTCTTATCTTTTTATTATTCTGTTAGTTATTTGTTTCCGAAAAACTCGGTAAACACTAAGTACTCGTGCGAAAATATGAGGCATTCATCAAACTAACTTTACTATTCACAAAAAACTTATAATGTTTTAAGTCTAAAAAGACTTAGAATGTTTCAAGTTAGCAAAGAAAAGTAAAGTATAAATGCCAACAGCTCGGCTGTACGAGAAAAATATCAAAGCTGCTAAGCAATAATTGACTTCACAAAATTATATGAAAAAAGAGTAAACTACTGGCCAGGTACAAAGTTTAGCTTATCAGGTGCAAAGTTTTCCTATTCGGGAGAGAAAATACAACTTCCCTGGTCGGCTGAGCATATATCACTGGTCGAGTAGGAAACTCTATTGTTGGGTAGGCTAAGAGTGTCTACTGGTCGGGTAAACTAGTCCTTGACTGGTTAACACCATCGTCAACATCCAGGACTTCCTCTGGTCGGAGTGATAGAGCAGGAGAGGCAGGCACATCGTCAACATCAATCTTTGCCTGGGCTTCCACCAATTGATCATTAAAGACCTTGATCAACTCCTTATAGTCTACTACTCGTTGCTGAGCATGAGTAACAGTGTTGAGCCCCTAGAGTGAACCAAACAAACACAAACAAATGAATGCAAAGAACAAATATTTACTGCCCAGTAAAATATTTTCTCTGAGTAGTAAAAATATTTTACTGCCCATATAAAAATGTATGAGAGCAACAATAATAATCATAAATTTTTGGTGCCAAAATGCATGAAACATAAAGTTTGTGTACAAGCCCGAGGACTTAAGGGAATGCATCTGAGCGGTTAGGCTGTAGTGTACGAGCAGCCAGGTACGCAACTGAGTGGCTGTGGTGTCCGAGCAGCTAGGTGCGCGGCCGAGCAGCTGTGGTGTCCGAATGGCTAGGCGTGCGTCTGAGTAGCAAGATGTGTGTTCGAGCAGATGCGTGTGTCCGAGGAGCAGGCAACGTGTCCGAGCAGTAGTCCGTGTGTCCGAGAGGCACGCCGAGAGTGGATGCACTTCTGAGGAGCCAAGAACACCGAGGGGGTGCGCATCCGAGAGGATGCGTGTCCGAGGCTGGCCATCCGATGAGCTTCGTGTCCAAGTGGCTGGAGAAGGCTATTCGAACGGCTGGCCATCCGAGGAGCTCTGTGTCCAAGTATCCAAGGAGTCTCGTGCCGAGGGGCCAGGCATGCTGAGGGCTGCTTTCTGAAGAGATTGCATGCCGTAGAGTTGGGCACATTTGAGGCTGCATGTCCAAGAGGTTAGGCATATATGAGGAGTGGTGTTCGAGGAGCAGGGAGGTATCTGAGCAGCTTGTAGGAGTTTCGAATAACTAAGGCATAAGGGATGACCTGATCTACTAGCAAAGTCCGAGCGGCTAGGGGCCAGAGGAGGCAAAACACCCGAGGAGCTATTTGGGTTCCAAGGGCCAAAAGGAGTTTGGTTGGCTAGGTATTTGCTTGGTGGTCTAATCCGTTTAGTGGAATCCGAGCAGTTAAAACCTCAAGAGGGGATGGCTAAATGCGAATCTATTTTGCTAAAAGGTTTGGAGCATAGAGTAATGCATAAACATATTTTCTTATTCTTGGGCTATGCAAACAAGATCAACAAGTTGAATTTCAAGGGTTCAAGCTTCAAGATAAAATCAATGATTATCCTATACCCATGAACCGAAAGAGCAATGGAAATGGGAAACTGATAACTACCATTTTTATGGATAGAAAAGTTCAATCGTGGTTTACTTCAAAAGTGTAAGTTACTGACCGGGTGGAAGCTTTTGGACGAAGTGAATAACTATCAGCTAGAGAAAGAGTTTATCATATGAGAAAATCATATAATAAACTTGGGGGGCAAATGTTATCCCAAAATTTGAATACGATGACGTGGCAATCAAAAGTGACAAGTGGAAATGCATGGTAGTGAATCACACATTAATAGTCAATAAATGTGTTGACCAAGAAGGGAAAAGGTTGGAAATTAATCTTCAGAGTTATGATATTACTGGTCACGAAATTGATTTATCTAGCTAGGAAGTAATTTGACTGACCAGGTAAAGTTTCTGTCCGACCAGTAAGGTTCTTGACCGACCAGAAAAAAATTATGTCTAACCAGTCACTCAAGAAAATAGTGTTATCTGACCAGTAATGTGTCTTGGCCGACCAGTAATGTGTTTTGGCCGACCAGTAATGTGTTTTGGCCAACCGGTAATGTGTCTTGGCCGACCAGTAATGTGTCTTGGCCGACCAGCAATGTGTTTTGGCCGATCGATAATGTGTCTTGGCCGACCAGTACTGTGTTTTGGTCGACCAGTCACTTCAGTAATGTGATATAGCCGACCAATCATCTCATAGATGGGTTTCATCCGACCAGTCGTCTCAGAAATGGGTTTCATCCGACTAGTCATCTTAGAAATGGGTTTCATTCGACCAGCTATGTCAAATTAAAGGACTAGCCGACAGGATGTATCATAATCTCAGGAGTTAACTGCCCAATGACTTAACAACTCCAACCTGAATCACTCGTAACTACCACACGAATCTCTCAGATATCCCAAAGTAATAGCTATATTGTTGTAATTTAGACTTATTTATTATTTTATTAATTAAAGTTGGTTGAAACAACCAAGGACCCCATCAAAATGGGATATTTTTCATGTACGATCCATGAGCCTATAAATAAAGAGCTCGTGGCATCATTTTAAGGATCTGGTCTTTTGGAGATTTGGAGTCTTTCTAATTTTGAGATTTTGGGACTGTTACTTGGGGCGTTCTTGGGGCATTTTCTGAGAGAGCTTAGAGAGAGAAAGCTTGTATTCTCTTGAGAGAGAAACTCTATATTTTTCTACTTACACTTGAGAAACTCAGTTGGCTTAGGTCCATCTGATCTTAAATATAGGCTTTATATATCACAACTCCAAGTGGATTAGGCTATTACCAATAAATTGGGGTTGAACCACTATTTTTCTAACACTGAACCCCATCATTTTTGCATACAAAAAATAAAATATGTTCTGCTTGTTCAATTCTTACAAACTCCTTCCCTTCGGAGTCCGAAAACTGTATATGTTTTAGTTCATTGTCAATATCCAAAAATTGAAGCAAGCTCCTCCATTATGCAATATCAGGTTTTGTCCATTCTTCATTAACGCCACATTCAACATTGTCTTTTGGTACATCTTCATCATTTGTCTCTTACAAACATGTTCCCTTAGCATGGTCTACTTCATGTTTAGAAGATAAGGATTTTGTATCTTCTTGTTCACCTTCCAAACCATTTTCGTTACTAGTCATTTCTCTATCCTATTCCTTCTGATTTTTTTCCGAATGTTGTGTAGCACTATGCAATATTTTTTATATTTAAACTGATTATATTATTAAAATAACTTTAATTAATATAATTAGTGGGGTGATTGAAAAGTTGATACTTATAAATTTCGAAATTATAATAGCTTTAATTAATATAATTAGTGGGGTGGTTGAAAAGTTGATACTTATAAATTTTGAAATTATAATAGCATTTAATATAATTTTGACATTTTGAAAATATGTATAAATCCAATAATATTTCAGAATTTTCATTATAATTTTCGAAATTTGGGTTTAGATAACCACAATTGTGCAATTTTAATATTTTTTTTATTTAATGCTAGAATATAGATAGTTGGTTAGAGTCTTTGAATATGAAGATGTGCATTTAATATTTAACATATATTCAATAATTAATTATTCAAAATAGTTATTAGTGTAAACCCTAATCATGTATAATAATTGAACTTTCCCAATTCTCAAAACTATATTTATTTTAAAAAAGAAAAAAATATGTGTAAGTTCTATGAACATTTGTCCTTTAATTAAATACACATGACAATAGGAATTACATAATAATATTTATTAATTAATTTCAAAATTCATACAAAATATGAGAGAATTAATAAAATTAATTATTGTATAATAATATAATTGTTATAATTTTTTTAAAATTATTAAATCATTTATGAAACCATTGTGTTTTGATGGGAAGTTGAAAAGTTGTAATTTTAATAATTATTTATAATTTTTGACCTAATAATAGATAATTTCGAAAATATGAGTAGGTTCTATGAACATTTGCTTTGTAATTAAGAATCATGGGAATGTTTAACCAATAGAACTACACTTTAATTTTTAGAAATTATAATAGCATTTAATATAATTAGTAGGGCGGTTGACAATTAGATACATATAAATTTCAAAATTAAAATAGCATTAATTAATATAATCAGTGAGGTAGTAGAAAAGTTGATACTTATAAATTTCGAAATTATAATAGCATTTAATATAATTTTGAAAATTTGAAAATATTTATAAATCAAATAATATTTTGAAATTTTATAATTTGCGAAATTAGGGTTTAGAGAACCACAATTGTGCAATATTAATATTTTATTTATTTAATGTCAGGATATAGATAGTTGCTTAGAGTATTTGAATATAAATATGTGCATTTAATATCATTAGTGGGGTCGTTGAAAATTTGAAAGTATTATATTATATTATATTATATTATATTATGTTATATTTGAACATGATAATGATAATATGATTTAGATAATAACAATTAAAAATTAATAAAAAAAATAGAGAATATCATATATTAATATGAAAAGTTGAACAATTTACATCCATAATAATTATCTTTGATGTAAAAAAACTATAAATTTCGAAATATTATTGGATATTGTTTTTGCATTAAAGTATGGTATTTCGAAAATATGTATAGGTTCTATGAACCTTTGCCTTTTAATGTGAACATGTCAATTAATAAGTATACATAAAGTTATCTTGATAGAATAAATTTGGATTAATTCATTTATAAAAATATATAACTATTATATTTATTTTTATTATTTTATTGGGAAGATGAATATGTGTCTTTCAAATGAATAAGTGTCTTTCTAATTAAATATGCAATGCTTTGTTCTATGAATATTGAAATTCAAATGTTCCCAAATTTTCGAAATTATATTTAAAAATTGTAAATAAAATTCAGATTATTAGTATATAATATGATTTAATACAGGCTGAAATTTGTATAATAAATATAAAAATGATTTTTTTAAACTATCTCAAATCAACATATTGGACAAAATTTACTAGTTTGTAGCCACTGAACAATACATTTTTCACGATATGTGTGTGTGCAAGGTAACTTTGTAGCTTTCAAACCAACATGAACATTCTCAAAGCAAATAGAACATACAATTTGATCATCTTTAATCAAAACTTTCTCCAATCTTTCAATGGATTGTTCGCTTGCCGCCACGAAAATAATAGTCATATTATCCATATAATCTTCATTATCAACGTCAAAATCGTGTTGTGGAGGAAGATCATAAACAAAATCATGAACATCTATTTTTACATAGAAATTAAAATCCTCTTTGTTCCACATCTTTCTAGTGTAATCAATAATTTTATCAGAAAGAAAAAATATACAAGGATGGAGATGAGCCTCACCTAGCATCTCGTCAATGATAACTTTGACATGATTTTTTGTATTGGCCATCAACGTTTTTCGTGAAAGAAATACAATATTGTCACAACAAACAGAGTCTTCCATGCTGTTATTGACCATCCAATTTGTAAAATTTGGTTCCCTATTAGTCAGTGGATGTCATGAAAATTTTGTGAAAATGTGAATAATAAAGAAAGAATCAGAACCTTCACCTAGTCTGTTGGTGTTAATGTCACCTGTTACTATTTGGTAGTATGGATCACCTAGAATTTTAGGATGAGCCATAATGTGGTGCTAGAATGGTTACTTTTGTGTTATAAATATAAGCAAAAGTTGAGATATGTAAAGAATATAAGAGGAGGAGATCTATAAAATATATAGAAACAACTTGTGTGTTCAAATAAAATAGAGAGAATAAAAGACATCAATGAAGTTGTTGTGTTTTAAAAATATATATTTTATAGGTACAATTAATAATAGTTGTTGAAATATTTTACAGTATAAAAACATAGGGAAGATAAATAGTGATCACTTGGTGACATGGATAAGCTACCAATCTTAATTTCCATTAGCATGATTATTTAATTTTTTTTATTATTTTTTTATTTAAAAAGGTGGTCAAAAAAATTTTAATTTAATTTTTTATTAATAAATTTAAATTAAGATTATATTTTGGTTGTTTTATTAATTTCTCAAAATTTATTTGGGTTTTAAGAAAAATTAATTAAATTTATAAATATTTTCCAATCATAAAATTAAAAAGTTTTATCTTATCAAATTTTTACTTAATTTCAATTTTTTAAAAAAAAAAATTCATTTAATTAAAAAATTGTGGTGATTGTATTAAATTGCATAAATTATTATTGTTATTTTTTTCTGCTTTTTAAAATAAAAAGCCAAACATATGTGTACATGCATAAAAATTTTAGTATTTATTGAGGGTAATTAATCTATGATTAGTTTCAATTTTTAGGAAAATCTTGGATTGAAATTTTGAGATTCATATAATATCACAGAGTATCAGATAGTTGTAAAATATGTTTTCAATTGATATAATAGAGACTTTAGAAGGGGATCTTGTTATCCATCAAAATTCAAGATATGACGAGGCGAATGAGAAAGCGACACATGTCATAATAATTCGTGGAAAAAAAGAAAAAGTAATGGCAAAAAACGATGAACAAAGATGGATAGGTCCAGGACCTATAGGGAAGTCGACCTGGCCTAAAACCCCTTGGGGTGGTTGGCTTGGCCCTAGCCCCATAGGGGTGGTCAGCCTAACCCCAACCCCTAGGGGTGGTCGGCCTAACATGCCTAAGAACCACATGGAGTAGTCGACCCACCATATTCTTCATAGGGTGGTTGGCCTAAACTCCCAAATACACTTCGCTGGATAAAGTTCACGCTTGTTCAAGGTAAAATCAATAGGCCTAACGCCCAAAAGATTGGAAAACCTACCACCCAGAAAATTGACAGGCCTAGCACCCAAAAGAATTACAAGCCAAGCACCTAAAAGATCAACAGGCCTAGCACCCAAGCTCTAAAGGGTCATCGGGCCTAGCACCTAAGTCTCATAGACCAACCAAGACTTAGCGTTTTCCCGAAGGTTTAAATCGTGCATGGTCAACCATGATCCAGAGAAATGACGAGAAGACCCACGATCTCATAATCATGGGAAGGTGGACACGTATCTCCACTCCCAATGATTGTGTACCACACCATGATCCCCAATATTGCTCATCATGTAGCAACGCCTGGGTACTATAAATAAAGGACCAAGGGCTTGATTTGAGAGGGTTGATTTTTGGAGAGAGACTTTTTGGTTGACCATTTGAATTAACTTCTGGGAAAATCTATGACGAGTGAACTCTTCAATTCATTTTTTCTAATTATCAACTGAGTGATTCAATACTAAAGACTAAGTTGATTAGTTTATTACTGTTCATCAGAACAGGGCTGAACCACTATAAATTTTTGTGTGTTTTGTTTAGATATTTGTACTCTGTTGTATATTTACATTTATATCGTTCTAAAGATATCGTATATCGTACACATGACCGTTGGTCAATTTCAAAAGTCAACATTTTGGTGCTTTTATTCAGAGTACAAAATCAAAAAACACACTTTCATCAGCTTTACGATGCCTCCAAAACCCAATCACAGAAAGAAGATGCCTCCGAGGGATTCCACCACTCAGGATCTTGTCGATCCCATTAACGAACCTCACGTGAAGGTTGGAGATCAATGTAATGCAGAGGATCCACAAGATGCTCACCAGGAGGCCTTTGTTGTAGAAAGTTCCCTCCAGAGGGTGACTATGGAACGACAATGGTGGGAGATAGATGAGCAAGTACAGAGGATGATCCAGAGGGAGCAGGAAGCTGACCAGAGGCACTAGGAGGCTGCTGTGGCCCTGGAGGCAACTACCCAGTTAGCCCGAGCTAACGCTGAAGCTGCTGCTCAAGCGATGAGGGAGGCTCAAGCCAAAGCTGCAGGGATGTGTGAGAGTAGTAAGTAGGAGTCCCAGGGGAGGAGTCGAACCCCAAAGAGGTTCTCAGATCCAATTTCCCAGAGACAAGATGAAGAGTTGCAGTCCAAGACTGCCTTCTCCATGACTAAGAAGAATAATGCTTCCTCTTGGAGTAAGAGTGTTACAAACTTGAAGGCCCCCTTCCGGGGGGACATACGAAACAACAAAGAAGAGGAAGGTCAGACATCTGATAGGCGTGGGCAGGATCTCACCGACAAGGGAAAGGAGAACCTACCACCCCTACACCCTCAGTCTCGCAAGGGAAAGAAACTGATGAACAAAACCAATACTATGTTTGATAGGCTCGAGATAGATGCACAACTTCATGATCTGAGGGAAGTCATCAATAGGAGAACCAACGCTCAGGAGGGGGTACCGAGGACGTCTACCCCATCTGAAGCAGCGATACCACCTGCAGTGTAGGCTCAGATAGATGCACTCAACGCGGATGTTTAGGGCATGATAATGAAACCTTCTGATATCGAGTTGGCTCATGATAGTGGGAGTCCCTTCAGTGCCAAGATCCAAGCTGCTCAACCACCACTGAAGTACAAGACCCAAAAACTTCCAACATACACTGGGAATGAGGACCTAGTGCGACACATTGGAATGTTCGAGGATTAGATGAAGTTACTCGGTGTGGAGCATGATTATAGGTGCAGGGTATTCCCTACCACTCTCTCTGACTCAGCTCAGGAATGGTATTGGAAATTCAAATCTAGATCCATCACTACCTGGGAGCAATTTAGATAAGAATTTTGCAAGGTCTTCAGTGCTGGACGGATTCAACCAGTTTATGCCAATCAGCTAGCTGACATTAAGCAAGGGAAGGATGAATCACTGAAGGACTATATCCAAAGATTCAAAAGAGAAGCAAACCGAGCATCCATGGTAGGAGATGAAGGGAAGTTTGTTGCCATCTCGACAGGAACCTTTTATCATAGTCCCTTGTAGGATAGCATCCACAGGAACCCCATCAACACCTTGCAACAGTTCTTGGACCGAGCAGAAAAATACATGAAGCTAGATGATGATATCATGAAGGAAGGAAAAGGCATAAAACATCCGACCACTATCAAGGCAAGCAAGAACATCGTAAACCCCCAGGGCAGTAATGGGGGCAATGGTAAGAAGAGGAGTACCTCAGAGGCCGAGAAGAGTGGAGAAGAGAAGGCTGAGATAGAGTTTCTCCTCCGATCAGGAATACTCTCGAGATATCGAGTTAAGACCGAAACCCCAAGCAGGTATCCATCGTTCCAAAGGCAAATGAGTCCACCATTTGAGCCACCAGCCGTGGACTTCACATTGGACACCATATGTGGAGGGCCCCACATATCAGGCAACAGTAACAACAGTCATGAACGATATACAAGGACCCTAAGACATGAGGTAAGGGAGTCTTCCCAATGCATGGAAGTCGAGGAGTGGTCTCCAAAAAGTCCAAAGTATGAAAGTGAAACTCTCACTTTTATGGAGGATGACGCCAGGCACGTGAGGTACCCTCATAATGACCCTCTGATCCTTACAATACAAATCACCAATGCCCGAGTGAAGAGATTCTTGGTGGATACGAGAAGCTCGGTAGATATTATCTACAAATCATCCCTCGATAAGATGAAGCTCACGATCAAGGAACTGACACCTTGTTCCCAAGTGAGATATGGGTTCACAAGAGAATACCTAGCACCAGTAGGAACTATCAAACTACCAATCATGGTGGGGGGATTCCCCTAGGTACGGGACTGTGCTGACAGAGTTCCTGGTGGTAGATTGCTCATCGACTTACAAGGTAGTGCTCGGGAAACCCCTCTTGATGGCATTACACGCAGCAGCGTCTATCTGACATTTGTCTTTGAAGTTCCCCACAAGTGCAGGGCAAGGATGCATACAGGGTAACCACAGGGAGGCACAGGAATGCTATAACGCATCGGTGGTCAAAGCACAGAAAGGACCATGCACAAACAACATGGTGGTGACCTGTTGCAAAGGGAATGAAGCAACCAATGAGGTTGTCAACATGGAAGTTGACGTTGAAGGAAACACTCTACTGATGCCGGGGGCTATTTTTAACGAAGATTTGTTATTGTAACAAGTTTCCCAAAGCGAGGGAAACGACATCGATCCTCGCTTTGGGGATGACGTCATGGGGATAGGACGAGTCAAAGATCTTGACGAAGTCCTACTAGACGAGGAGATTAGACTAGAGTAATCAAAATCGAGAAAGAACTAAAATTGGAAATTAAGGCACGGTTGGTAGAATTTTTGAAGAAGAACCAGGACGTCTTTGCATGGTCACATAAAGACATGGTTGGAATTTCTCCATCTGTGATAAACCATGTCCTCAATGTGAACAAAAACTACCCATTAGTTCAACAAAAGAGGAGACTGCTTGACAAAGACCGATCTCAAGCCCTTAAGGAGGAGGTCGAGTGGCTCAAGGAAAACAAAATTATAAGGGAGGCCTACTACCCAGACAGGGTATCAAACCCCGTGCTGGTCCCAAAACCAAACGGTAAGTGGAGGACATGCGCGGACTTCACAGATCTGAACAAGGCATGAGCACGAGGCATTGCTAGCTAGATTACGCTTATCTCAGGATTGGATCTGCACGCAATCCCTGAAGATATTCAGCAATTCCCAACTAGTAGTGTACGAGGTTCTGGGGAAGTATCAAGCCAAGGGACATAGGATGGTGCAATACCTGGACAAGGTGAAAGACTTGTTGGCACAGTTCAAGAGATACTCGATTACACTAGTCCCGAGAGAACAGAATGCCAATGCTTATGCCTTAGCCTAGCTTGTCAGTGCCAAAGACACGACACCCTGAGTCTCATTCCCATCGAATTCTTGGCAGAGAGAAGCATAAATGGCCAGGAGGCACTACCTGTTGAGTTAGGAGATACATGGATGACCCGTATTATTAACTATCTCAACCAAGGACTAGTACCTAGTGATTGGAAAAATGCAAGGAAGTTGGTCATACAAGCTGCACGATATATAATAGTCGAAGGGGTCCTGTATCGACGAGGGTACTCCCTACCACTGCAAAGGTGTGTTACACCAGACCAATCAAAGCTATTAATGATTGAGGTACACGAGGGGTTTTGTGGAAATCACGTTGGAGGGCAAAGCCTATCAAAGAAAATCTTAAGGCAAGGATACTTCTGGTCGACAATGAACGAAGACATGATGGAGTATGTTAGAAGATGCCACAAGTGTCAAATGTTCTCAAAGATACCCCAGGCGACACCTAATGAATTAACACAAAGGGAAAGCCCTTGGCCCTTCATTGTGTAAGGAATCGACTTGATCGGGAAGCTACCCACGGGAAAGGGAGGATTCCAATCTGCTATTGTACCCATACACTACTTCACCAAATGGACTGAAGCAGAAATTCTCGCCACCATCACCTCGGAGAAAGTCTTAGACTTTGTGGTGAAGAACATCATATGTCGATTCAGTCTACCGAATAAGATAGTCTCGAACAATAGGACTCAATTCGACAGTGATATGTTCACCGACTTTTGTATGAGGCATGGAATCACAAAGAGCTTTTCCCCGGTAGCTACCCCCAATCCAATGGTCAAGTAGAAGCAATGAACAAGACTATCAAAGACACACTTACGAAATTCCTTGAGCAAGCCAAAGGAGCCTTGCCAAAAATACTTCCGAAGATCCTATGGTCACATCGAACAACGACTTGAACAACAAAAGGCCATACACCATTCTCTTTGGCGTTTGGGTATGAAGCCATGTTGCTGGTTGAACTCACTCCTCCATCGCATAGACAAGAGACATATGATCAAGGGAGGTCCCATCAACTACTAAAAGAGCCGCTCGATTTAATCGTAGAAAGGCGAGAAAAGGAAAGTCTCAAAGTAGCAGCACACCAGTGAAAAGTGGCCAAATACTTCAACTCTAGGGTGAAAGATTAAAAATTCGAAGTTGGGGACATAGTATTCATGACGGTGTTCCTAAACACTAAGGACACTGCAGTTGGGGTACTAGGACCTAATTGGGAAGGGCCATACCTTGGGGAGGAGATGATCCCACTAGGGACATACAAGATAGCTTGACTGAATGGAGAACTAATAAAAAACTACTGGAATGGTAAACACCTCTGCTGGCACTATCAATGAAGCTGTTCAGTGGTGACACAAATTTTAATTTGCAAATGCATTGTTTTCGAATTATATATGTAACAACCATTGTCCTTATAATGAATGAATGAATCTAATTTCTTAAGTTCTGCTTAATTCTTTAAATTTCTTTCAACGAGGGACTAGCCACATTAGACCTATCAACCTCATCGGATCATGTTCGATTCTGGTCCTTGAGGGACCTGTCGACCCATAAGATCGAAACACTGTCCCAAAGACCTATCGTCATTATGGATCATGTTTGAGTTGGTCCTTGAAGGACCTATCGACCCATAAGATCCAAACAAGAGACTGGTCCGAGGACCTGTCGCCAATATGGATCATGTTCGATCTTGGTTCTTGAAGAGCCTATTGACCCATACGATTCAAAAGAGAGACTGGTCCTAAGACCTTGTCACCAAATTATTTGATCATGTTTAATGCTGGTTCTTGAGGAACCTATCAACCTAAACTATCAACAAGAGAGACCGGTCCTGAACCTTGTTGCTAAATTATTTGATCATGTTCGATCATGGTTCTTGAAGAGCCTATCGACCCAGACGATCCAAAAGAGAGACTGTTCCTAGGATCTCACCAAATTACTTGAGGAGCCTATCAACCCACACAATCAACAAGAGAGACTGGTCTTGGACCTTGTCGCCAAATTATTTGATCATGTTCTTGAGGAACCTATCGACCCATACGATCAACAAAAGAGACTAGTCCAAGGACCAGTCTCCATTATTTGATCATGTTTGATCATGGTTCTTAAGGAACCTATCGACCCATACGATAAAAAAAAAGACTGCTCCGAAGACCAGTCGCCATCATCGGATCATAATCGAATTTAGTCCTTGAGGGACCGATCCATAATTTGATCTAAGACTCGTTACAGGCTCGATTAGCCCTTCAAGACCCGATTAGTCCAACTTAGACATTTCTGTCTACAATCATTAAAATGAGTACACGAGAGATTACGTGGATCGAGATTGACACTTGCTACACAATCTGCAACTGTGTATAGGTATCATTACTACTGAGTATGAAACCATCACATGAGTACCAATGAGGGACAAGCATTTGTTGCTTGCATCATTGGGTGAAAAGGATAGTACTATGTGTCTAAACGCTCGAAGCAAGGCATGGTCGAGTAGCAAGTGACCAAGGCTTTTAAACCCATGATCACTTGGGGGGCATATACTGCATACCGATCGGGGTATACACAAGCAATGAGGATGTGACCCTAAGTACCAAGCAAGCTCAAGTTTTTGTAGGACATATGTTAAACATGTGTTCCGAAAACGCAAAAAACAAAAACAAAAAAGGCATTGGTAGGGAGACTCCTAGAAATGTCCCTTATAGGGTGGTCAGCCAGACCATCACCCTACAGGGTGGTTGGCCTATCAGCCATGGGGAGGTCGACCTGATTGTTCTTTTCGTGGTACTTGGTGAAGTATCGTACTACTCACATTACTATGGTTGTTAGCATGAAAAACATGAGGTTAGTATGGCGGGTGAAATACATGTGTTCAGAGTATACATACCTGAACCAATGAGGGTTGTGAGTTGATATACTTAGTAAGCATTGGAAATAAAAATTTTAAATCAATATGCTGAGTACATATAACAAAAAAGCATAAAGGCATAAAATATCGTATGTAAAAACTGTCAAGTACAAGGTGCCCCACCAATGGCACAAAAGGAAAGACAATGAATAAAAGACCAAACGAAGACTAAATAGGGCGAGGAGTATCATATAAAAGACCGCCCTGAGCCTCGATAGCCTCACAAGCCACACACTTCTTAAGCTCCTTCACTCGCATCTTCTTGGGGAGGAAATCCAAGTTCAAATTTTTGTTGGAATTCCAGATAAAGTAGAAACAAGAGAAGGCAGTCTCTGAATTACTCCTCTCATGCCTTGTCCCAGGCAGCCTTGACCTCTTGCTCCTTCTCGACAAGCGTATCCTTCCACAGTTGGTCCATTTCAGCAATCAGGTTCTCTTTCTCAGTTTCAAACTATTTAAGCTGATCGACAAGTTTCCCCTCCACATGGGTTACCCTGAGGGTCAACTCGGTCACTTCCTGTTGTTTGAGCTCTACAGTACTGCGGAGAGTGTGAATCTCTTCATCTTTCAAATCATTGTCTTCATCCTTAGAGCCTAGAACATGCCTAAGGTCCAGTACCTTCTAGTGGAGAGCTTCAAGCTCACAACGAAGGTTGGAAAACATAGAGGTATACTCCACAGACCTATCACGAACATGGGAGACCAACATCAGCGCCTAGAAAAAACATACAAGTGTTAGATAACATCAACACACAAGCTATCAAGAAAAAAAGAAAAGTTTAGAGGAATGTAATGGATTGACTTCGTGAGGATGGTGCTCCAGTCCTCATTCTTAATCCCAGTAATGGCCATTGTCGTCTGCTCCAGATGGGAAGCTTAGTCCATAATGATACCTAAATTTCGTATGGCATACTAGTGTGGCTTAGATAAAGGAGCCGGTGCAGAGAAGGAGGCACTCACATCAATGATATTGGGAGGAACCATCATGGGCAAGGATGGCTCTACCTCTGCGACAAGACTAGACACCAATGGAGCCGAAGGAGGCACCTTAGGAGGGACCTCCGTTATCGGCATAGGCTCAACCCTGGCCCTCTTGATCGCTCGGACAGAAGGGCTAGTCTCCGTTGGAGTCGACCTTTGTTGGGTGAGAACAAAGCCGAGCTTATCTGAACCTGCAAAGGAGGATTAAATATTAGCAAGATATCCAACATAGACGAATCATAAAGTAAAGATGATAAAAGTGTTGAACCTTCTGAATGAGATTCAGGTTCGAACATGGCTTCATCAAAGTTATCTGATGCACCTACCTCATGACCCTCCTGTCCAGCTAACATGGGCGAAGAGGGTACCTCCTCGATATGAATAGGCCCAGGGGAGTCTATGGCTTTCATGGGCTCGGTACTATCTGCATCCGCAACAACGACGATAGTAGAAGGAAACAGCCTGGCCTTCCTAAGGTTCTCTGAAGTATCGAGAACCTTGACGTTCTTCTCCTCAGGGGTAATGGCAATTAAAGCCTTGGCCCTAACATTCATGGCATGGGTCGGGAGCAGTCTATAAAGAGACCCGACGTGCTTGAACTTGGAGTAGTTGGCCTTTGCATCTTTAGTGAAGAAATAGTTGTCGGCATATCTAAATGCCTTGTTGTTTCCATAAATCCCTTCCAAGAAGGTGTCGGTACCCTCACTCGTATAATGATGGAAGTGGAAGTACCTCGAGTTGCGCTAAGAAGGCTTCGTCTTCAGATCAAACAATTAGGGGATCTCATGAGGTACTAGAGAAGCCCATTTTCTACAATGATAGATAATGTACGACATAGATAACGCCAAGATAGAGTTAGGAGCCAATTGAGAGGGACGAATACTAAAATAGTCTGCCACACTCTGAAAATATGGATGAAGAGGAAGTAGGGCGCCAGACTTAATGGTAGAGCGTGTCCAAGCGCACATACCTAAAGGGGGGGGGGGTCCTTAGCTCTGTCGTCCGGACCAGGGATAGTGATAGAAATGCCAGGCCTTCCTTAAGTTCATTACCTTCTGTTCAATCATGTCAGAGGCAACCCCTTTGAACCAAACCACCTCATAATCAGCAGGGTGAGGCTTCTCAAACAGTTTCCATATGATCTCTCCAGCAAAGGTGGCCCTTGAATCTGATGGATGGAACTCTTTCTGTCATCTCTTCTTTTGCTGCACAGCTAGTGAGTCTATCTTGCTCTTGGGAGAAGTACGAGCCACCTTAGACCGGAACTTGTTAATAGAACGCTCTTGAGGGTGAGTTGTCTGGCGATGAGAGACCTCGGTATATTGTCGTTGAGAAGAAGAGTGATGGGGAACCCGACTGGTATCTCGATGAGAAAGGTGTTGCGAGGAGTCTCGATGACCAAAAAAACTCCGCTAAGAAGAATGACCTCGATGCACAAAAGTACCACTAGGCAGAGTGGTACCATGTCGGAGAGCCTGAGATGCACCTCGATGAGATGTGGCCTGAGAGCCACGGGCAGTACTATGCTGAGAATTGATCTGAGAAGAGCCAGGCAAAGAGCCCTGAGTGACGTGCCTAGCAATGTGAGGATCATCTTTGGAAGGTTGTCAAATTGTCTGTTTTTACTCTCGCCATTGGACTATACCTTCTCAAAAAATATTCTTCACTAAATAAATATAGAGTGGAACGGGGAAGAGTCATTTTCACCCTTTCCAACAACTCTTGGGGAGTATGTTCGCTCAAAGACTTGTCAAAAGAAGAGGAGTTGGACATCTGCAACAAAGAAAGGATCAAAAGTAAAGGAAGTATATCAACGTAATGAAGCTCCCTACCACGAGCCATATAGGCCAATAGCTGGGGGCATATCCATTACTAAGGAGCAAACGTGAAGACATCAACCAAAAAATAGATCGAAGTCCCTAAGGAGGGTCGGCCTAGGCACTAAGCTTACAAAACGGGAAGGAAATGTCATAGGTGGTTGGCTTACCACCTCAGGCCGACCACCCTTGGATGCAAACATAAAAAAAAATGCCAGATGGCTAAGGTTCAAGTCTCCAATAAATCATATAGAACAAGGAAGACCCTAAGCAGATCAATAAATAGAAAGAAAAAAAACTCGTAAGTGTCCCGGCTGGTCAACCTATGGGTCGACCACCTTAGATTTTGGGTCCTTGGAAATTGCCTAGGGAGTATGTTGGTCGGCCTATGATTGAGTCAACCACCCAGGCTTGGGAACCCTAGAAATTACCCAGGGGATAAGAAATGTTTCCTAGGCTTGGATTTGTAACCCTGCAAATCGCCTATGTCTTGATCTGAAACCCTAAAAATCGCTGAATCATAGGGTTTATAAGCCTGGAAATTACCCAACCTAGGGAAACCCTAGGGTGGTCGGCCTATCATGGGATTTGTAGGCCTGTAAATTACGTAGGCTAGGGAAATCCTAAGGGTGGTCGACCTATGATGAGATTTATAGGCTTGGAAATCGCCCAGGCTATGGAAACCATAGGTGGTCGACCTATGATGGGATTTTTAGGCCTGGAAATTGCCTAGGATAATAAAAATCTAAGTGTGGTCAGCCTACATATCTCTAAACCCTAAAGCATCACGGAAGAAGAAACAAGGATCAAGCCAATCTTTGACTGAAAACAAGTTTTTTGATTCATACAAATCAACTGTTTTAAATCAAAATAGAGCAAAGCAAGGAAATTCAAACAGATTCATCAAAGACGTAAAGATTGGGAGAGAATACTTACCCAAGAGAAGATATGCAGATTTGATGAAGAGTTGGAGAATTTCACAGCTTAGAATTTCCTTGAAGGAGGAGCATGGGTTAGGGATTTGATGAGTGAGTCCCTACTTATAGCCTTTTAGGCTAACCATATTTTTAGGAATTCAAATTCCTTGAAAAATATCTTGTATTTTTAGAAATTCAAATTCCTTGAAAAATATCTTATATTTTTAGGAATTCAAATTCCTTGAAAAATATTTTTGTATTTTTAGGAATTAATATCCTTGAAAAATATATTATATTTTTAGGAATTCAAAATTCCTTGAAAAATATATTAGATTTTTAGAAAATTAATTTTCCTTGAAAAATATGATTATTTTTAGGAATTACAATTTTCCTTGAAAAATATTACCTTTAAGAATTAAAAAAATTCCTTGAAAAAAAGATTATGTTTTTAGCATTCGAATTCTTTGAAAAAATGTAGCTATTTTAGGATCAGAATCCTTGAAAAATACATTCTGAAAAAATTATTGATAGTTGATAAAGTACTACATAAGGTCGCGAGGAACTTGCTGTTAGAGTACTGCTACAATATGTTTCTCGAGCCAGATCAAGTTTACCGTAATATTGGACACAGTACGATAAACATGGGGGCAAATGCTATCCCATAAAATTCAAGAGATTACGTGGCGAATGAGAAAGTGGCACGTGGCATCACAAGTTAGGGAAAAAATGACAAAGTATTGAAAAAGACCGATGAACAAATATTAAAAGGTCCAAGACCTACAGGGAAGTCGACAAGACCTAAACCCCCTTGGGGTGGTTGGCTTGGCCCTAGCCCCCTAGGGGTGGTCATCCTAGCATGCCTAAGACCCACATGGGGTAGTCGGCCCACCATATTCTTCATAGGGTGGTCGACCTAAACTCCCAAATACACTTCGTTGGATAAAGTTCACGCTCGTTCAAGATGAAATCACCAGGCCTAGCACCCAGAAGATCGACAAGCCTTGCACCCAAAAGATCAACAGGCCTAGCACCCAAGCTTTAAAGGGTCATCGGGCCTAGCACCTAAGTTTCATAGACCAACCAAGCCTTAGCGTTTTCCCAAAGGTTTCAATCGTGCATGGTCAACCATGATCCAGAGAAACGACAAGAAGACCCACGATCTCATAATCATGGGAAGGTGGACACGTATCTCCACTCCCAATGATCGTGTACCAAACCACCATCCACAGTCTTGCTGATCATGTAGCAGTCCCTGGGTACTATAAATAAAGGACCCAGGGCTTAATTAGAGGAGGATGATTTTTGGAGAGAAACGTTTAGGTAGACCATTTGAATTAACTTCTAGGAAAATCTGTGACGAGTGAACTCTTTATTTCATTTTTGTAATTGTCAATTGAGTGATTCAATACAAAAGACTAAGTGGATTAGGTTATCACTGTTCATCAAAACAGGGCTAAACAACTATAAACTTCTGTGTGTTTTGTTTAGATACTTGTACTTTGTCGTATATTGTCATTTATATTGTACAAAAGGGGTCATATATCGTATATACGACCGTTGGCCAATTTCACAGGTCACAAGATCATATCTCGAGCTAATATTACTAGATAACATTGCACTAAGCATACCTAACATAATGAACCATTCCAACGTACCCTAGTCAACCAATGCTACAGATAGAGTCTCAAATAGTTTTTCTATAGAGTAAGACATAGTAGTGAATTTAGAAGGGGGTCCAATCCCAAAAAAATATTTCTAGATAACATTTTTCTAAGCAGACCTAATTATGACCTAGAAAACTGTTCCAACCTACCCTAGTCAGCGTTCTAACAAATACTACCGCTAGAGTCTAAAATAGTTATCCTAATGAGTAATATAGAGTTGTGACTTTAGAAGGTGATCCAATCCCAATCTTACATTACTAAAGATCTTAATTATTAAAAAACATTGCATCAAGCATAACTAATCATGGCATAAGGAAATGTTCTCACGTCCCTATTCACCTAGAACACAAATAGTATCAAAGAGTCTCAGATAGTTGTACATTAGGTTTTCAGTTGATACAATAGATACTTTAGAAGGGGATCCGGTCTTAAGCTAAAATTACTAGATAACATTGCACTAAGCATACCTAATTATGACATAATGAACTGTTCCAACGTACACTAATCAAAAAATACTACCGCAACAATCTCAGATAGTTTCCCAAGAGAGTAAGGCATAGTAGTTAATTTAGAAGGGGATCCGATCCTTAAAAAAATAATACTAGATAACATTGCACTAAGGAGACCTAATTATGTCCTAGAAAACCATTCCAACCTACCATATTCGTTGTGCTAACAAATACTACCACTAGAGTCTCAAATAGTTATCCTATAGAGTAACACAGAGTTGTGACTTTAGAAGGTGATCCAATCCCAATCATATATTACTAAAGATCTTAATTATTAAATAACATTGCATCAAGCATAAACAATCATGACATAAGGAAAAGTTCTCACGTCCCTATTCACCTAGAACAGTAATAATATCACAGAGTCTCAGATAGTTGTACATTAGGATTTTAGTTGATACAATAGATACTTTAGAAGGGCATCTGGTCTCAAGCTAAAATTACTAGATAACATTGCGCTAACCAAACCTAATTATGACATAATGAACTGTTCCATCATACACTAGTCAAACAATACTACCGCATGAGAACATGATTCTCTTAGGCATGAGAACAAAATTCTCTCAAGCATAAAAATAGAGCTCCCTTAGGTGCGAGAATGGGATTCTCTTAAGCGTGAGAAAATATTGAGAACAAAGCTCCCTTAGGTGTAAGAACATGATTCTCTTCAGCGTGAGAACAGAGCTTCCTTAGGTGTGAGAATAGGATTCTCTTAAGCGTGAGAATAGAGCTCCCTTAGGTGCGAGAATAGGATTCTCTTAAGTGTGAGAACAGAGCTCCCTTAGGTGCGAGAACAAGATTCTCTTAAGCGCTTGGAAGAATTTTAAACATATCTTTACATTCCTGTTCGCCTAGTTATATTTTGATAAATGACAAGTCTGTACTCCTTTGCTAACTCTGTTAGCGTGGATGTTGTGTGTTGAACGAATAGAATCCTCCTGTTAGCGTGTAATGGTTTTCCTTGTGCGAACAGAGGTTGAGGAATGCGGCTACGCGACCAAATCCCTTCTGTTAGCACTTG
Source organism: Humulus lupulus (assembly GCF_963169125.1). Classification (NCBI taxonomy): domain Eukaryota; kingdom Viridiplantae; phylum Streptophyta; class Magnoliopsida; order Rosales; family Cannabaceae; genus Humulus; species Humulus lupulus. The sequence goes on along the minus strand of NC_084798.1, from coordinate 148,064,416 downwards.
GTAGTCTAATTTGTACTCTGCGAGAACAGGAAGTACTTTGGGCTCTGTGAGAACAGGAAGTACTTTGGGCTTTGTGAGAACAGGAAGTACTTTGTACTTTGTGAGAACATGAACTACTTTGCACTTCGTGAGAATAGGAACTACTTTACACTTCGTGAGAACAGGAACCATTTTGCACTGTGTGAGAACAGGAACCATTTTACACTGCATGAGAACAGGAACCATTTTACACTGTTTGAGAAAAGGAACCATTTTACACTGTGTGAGAACAGGAACCATTTTACACTACATGAGAACAGGAATGCAAAATGCGCCATTCATAATCCCTTCATAATTTCTATTTTTTAAATGTCCGTAAAAAGGTTATAACAATTTTTTATTAAAAATATAATAATAAATTATAAAAATGGGTAGTTTCCGAAATTAATGGATAAATAATTTTAAAAAGACAATATTAAATTAAATTAAATGTGGCTACATGATTACAGATTACATTTGGGAAGTAACAACGTAGTAATTATTTATTCATTAATTAAGAAAGTGTGGTTCTTTTATTAAATGACATAGTTTAACATTGTTATTTATTTTTTTGGTTTTTAATTTTTTTTAATTTTTTGTTAAATTCCTTTAATTTGTGAAATTTGTTTTTAAAAAATAGGTGGCCGAAATTAATGGGTTTTTTTTATAAAATAAAAATATTATTTAATTAATGTGAATGCATGATTAGTGATTACATTGGGAAGTTACCACATATTAATTATTTATTCTTTCAATAATATTTTATTATTTATTTTAAAGGAATTCACAATATTTTATTAAGAATGTGAAAGCTTGCATTGTTTCTTCATAACACACACAATAAATATAATAACATATACCCTAAACCGATTGTGCTATTTTTTTTCTTTAAAAAAAATCAAGTTTAACACACATTCAACTACCATTTCTATCATCAACATATCATATTCAACCTATTCAAAGAATGAAGATAATTATTGATCCTTTCATTCCAAAGTTGACGAAGTAGATTCTCCATTGAAGAAGATCAAGGTTGAGAAGTTTGACAATAACGTAGAGTCTCCATTGAAGAATATCAAGACTGAGAAGTTTAGCGATAATGAGAAAGATGCGAATCCACTTGATGCTCAACTAGAGTACAATCCAAATGGAATGTATTTCGATATTATGTTCCAAAAAATTGATGAAAATTTCAGTCGTCCTCTTGAATTGAAAAACAACATGGATGAATTTGTTCGAGAGATGACAAGATGCACCTTTGCGATGCAAACTCTGCATGGATAAATGACCAACTATTTTGATGCAGAGAGGAAAAAGAATGAGGTGTGGGGTAAATATTTGAAGGAGAAGGAAAAGAAGATGACAAAGAAGAATGACAATCAGTAAAATGCTTAAAGTGTTTTTTATTTTTTAAAATTTAATGTTATCGTGTTTCTTTAGGTCTCACTATAATGTTTTTATTCTATTATGTTTTAATTTTTTATGGACATTTTCTTATTAGGATTTGTTATGAATAGAAACTTTTATTTCTTTTTGGGTCTTCAAATAAAATCTTATTATTTATTTATTAATAATATAATAAATAATTTTTTTAGAGTGAAATTGTCCATTTTTAAAAAAAAATTAATGTTGAAATTGTATATTAATTTTCCGTTTTCAATTTAAAATTATAGTTTAATTTTAAATAATAATTAAAAAATGACCATTAAGAAAGCTCTAGATTAATGGATTTTATAAATTACCTAACAAATTATATTAAATGAATATATTTCCTTATTGGGCAATATAGGACTAATAAATAAATATCAAATTTCACAACAAGAATGATTTAATTTTCCCAAGAGAAATGCTAGTCGAAATTAATTTTTTTTTAATAACACATGCTAGCCGAAATTAATGCTTTAAAAAAAGTTTTAATTAATTCTCTATTTTCAAGGTAAAGAATATGAATAATTATTGGTTATGATGTAATCTTATCAATAAATTCTCATTTATTGATGATAAATTTTTGGAATAGTTGTATTGTTTTGTAGTTTATGGAACAAATAAAATTAATTAACTTAACATTTTTTGCGATAAAAATAAAGAGTTGTATTGATTCATTTTACCTATAATCAAAGTAGTTTGTATTGGTGGCTACTGCATCATGTGCGGCTACTGTGTATTTCATCTGGCTAAACAGAAACCACTACTGGGTTGAGAAGAGTTGTTTGCCTGTGTCTAAGATTGATAGCTTGATTAGATTTTCAGTTAAGGCTAGAGTTCAGAACTTAATAGATCATCATTGTACTATTAGAGAGAGCAAATGCTAAATTTTGTCAGTAATTTGTAACTTGAGGTGGATTGTCTCCAACCTTTGTTGGTTGTACTAGTTTGTTTGATCAATATAATTTTCCTTTTGATAAAAAAAAAAGTAGTTTGGCATAAATCACAGTTTTTTTTTAATTTTTAAATTTGTATTTTATAATGTAATATGGAAAGTTTTATTTCTTAATTTTGTTTTGATGTTCATTTATTGTTTGAAAAACCAATATTCATCCATTATTTTAGGGTACATAAAATATCATTAATTAGTTGTGGTTACCAAGATAAGATTTAAATAATAAAAATTCAAATTCAAAATAATAATTTTGAAATTAAAATTTAATAATTTAAAGAAATTAAAAAATGAATTTCAATTAGTACATTGGAAATTACATAAACTTGCACCAAATAATATTTAAAATACTACATTGGAAATTAAACAAACTTATTTCGATCAACAATATAAAAATACAAAAGTAAACCAAATTACTACTCCAGATCTCCCTAATTATTGATTTCATTACTACTAACAATGATATTCTCATTTTGGTCTTTAGATCTTTAAGATGCTTCACATAGTTGCTGTACAAAACAATAAATAGAAAAAATCATTTAAATAAACATATACCAACCAGATAATGTTTCATACTGTAAAATTATGAAATTAATTAAGATATACCAACCAGACGACGACGAAGTTGATGGATAATACTATTTGAACCATTTAACATATCTCTCGATTCAAGGATCTTTGTAACTAAAATATTTTGCAAATCAACAACCATTGTGAGAAAATTATTTACTTTTGCCACCCCAACCTGTAAAAAGTAAATTAATATAAAAATCGAAAATAATAAAAAAATAATACATACACATTTTACATGGTATGGAATGTTAAGGTTCCCTTTGTATACATCTGATGGTATATTAATTGTCATTGCATCACCATCCTCATCAGGTGTGACAAAACTCGATGGTGGGATAGGAACATCATAGTCTACCTCATCTACACATACATGGTTTTCATATTCCTATTTTTTAAAGAGAAAAAAGAAAAAAAGATTTTAGAAAAATAATAATCCAAGTGTTCTAACATAAACATAAAATGAGATATCAATTATAGACACTGTCTACCCAAAAATATTTTCTTGATGATGTGGCATGATCAAGGCGCATGTGAGCAGCACGTGATTGTTTATTGATGAAAGTTTGGTCAACCAACTGTTTGGGTTTTATGCCATAATTAAAACCCAAATTCTTTGTAATCTCATTTTATTAACAATAAAATAATATAAATAATTTTTTGACTTGGTCAATCACTTTACTCACATGTTTTATTTTCATGATTATTTGTTTAATATAAACTTCTATTAAATCCCGAGCATATAACTAATCGTATTTATAGTGACGTAATCACAGTGGAATATAAATATGATTATATGTTCAAAATAAGTTAGTCCTAAGATTAGTCAGTGCACAGGATTTACAATGACTTGTCAATCTACGATATGATCTACTTGCACATTATAGTGTTATGTTATTTCCAAAATATTAGCAAAGTAAATAAGATTGGATGTATTTGTTACATCGGACAGGACTGATATTGACAGTTGATAAGATAAGTAAACATATCGTTATTATCAATTCTAGTCATATCAGATAGTTCACCATAGGTCAATTCAATCTCAATTCTGAGTGGTTAGTATTCTAACTGATTGTATTATTTGAGTTCTTTGATTTGTTCATTACCAGCTTATCCTATGGACTAGCTCCTACTTACATCTTGGGAACTCGGTAGTATAATTGAGTGGGAGTGTTGATCTTATATATGAACATCTATAGCGTCTGATGAAGAAGTGAAACGATGGTTTCCTTTTAGTTTGGTTCAAGGTGTTAAAAAATAGAGATCTCATTTCAATAATTAAATTAGTTTACTGAAATATCATTTACAAGGAACTAAGTTTTTTAAGGATAAAATACAATGAGGGGTAAAAAGGTATTTTAGTCCCATCTCATTCTAGACCACCTATAGAGGATTGAGTGACAATTATTGTTGTAACAATGGATAATTAATAGTGTATCTATATTACTTATAGAGCATTCTATGAATTCAAGAGTGCAATTCCGAGTCTTTAGTGGAGTCACGAGGAATTAATAAGTTAGTAGATTTATGATAACTTATTGGAGCTTGATTTCATAGGCCCGTGGTGCACACTCTACCTTGGATAAAATCATCTAGATAGTCTCAATTAATTGATTTAATTGTCAATTAGAATTATCAAAGTTGACCAGGTCAATTTTGGATAGTTTCACAGAGTTATGTAATATTGAGAAGAAAAGAGAAATTATGGCATATTTATTAATTAAGATAAATTGGTATCTAAATTAATAAATAAGTTTAAGTCAAGGTTCAAATTATAAATAATTAATTTGATAATGGATTTAACTAATTATTTAATTAATTAAATCAATAGAAAATAATACAGGCCTTGATTTTATGTCCAATGGGATTATAATCAAATGGGAAATTTCACGGGCCTAAAGCCCGTGAAAATTTCGACCTAGGGCTTCAAATTGGCTATTATTTTATTGATTTTTTAATTAAATTAAATGACTAATTGAGTCTATAAAAGGAGTGCTTAGAGAGAAGTCTAGACAGACGACATAGAAGTTTAATCACTAGTTTTCTAATAGTTTTATATTCTCTCTAAACACAAGTCATTTTCTAAGCCTCTTTGTTATTTTCTCTTCTTCTCTCTCTGTAATGCCCAAAATTTCCTAATAAGGTTTAAGATCTTGATTAGGAGGGCGGGAGGGCCATAATTGATTTATTATGTTATTAAATGATAATATGCATATTTAGGTGTATTGAATATGCATGTGAACCCATTTCTGATTAATTGGGTGATTTTCATATTTTGGCCATTTCGGGCATATTTGGCGCATATGTGATATATGTGTGTGGTGCTTTATTATTTCTTGGTTAGGCTAGGGTTACCCAACATGAGATGATCCTAGGAGGTAAGCTAATGGGAAAGTCACAACGGGATTTATTCTTGACTCGGAGTGAGTCAAGGGGTATTTAGTGCATTACCGGGTTATTCGGTAATGGTAATAAGTATTTGATGATAAATTTGCAGTTAGTAAGATCAGGGGGAAATTCTGGAGGTTTTGATTATTTTGTCCCCGAGGGTGTTTTCGGGACCCCGAGCGTTAGGATTTGTTTGAGGCTACTTAAGCTTGAAGTAACTTGTTAAGAAATAAAAAAAAAAACGTTCAGTAAGTTCTCTCCCTCAAAGTTCCATTGCCGTCTCCCGATCGCATTTTTGAAGGAAACTTGAGTTCTAAGACTCGGATTCAAGCGAGGATCGAGGCATAGCAATCCTAGGAAAGATTAGAAGCTTATTAGCCAAAGAATTTAGTTGAGAAACAACTCAATCGGAGGTAATTCAAGTTTTAAGTTCTAAGTTTATAAATTTTTTAAGCTTGAATTGGACTTTGTGTTTTGATGAGTTTTTGATTGAATTGAAGCTTTGGTTTTATGGGTTTTGGATCATGGGGATGTATGGGAACTTTGATTTTTGAGTTTGGAGATGTTTGGATAGGTTTTAAAAGGTTAAAAACAGGGAAAAATGGATGGTCCGAGGTTGGGCCGCGGCCCTGTTCTTGGGCGTTGCGGTCCAGGTCGAAGAAGCAGGTGGAGAGTTTTCAAAGGGCTGGGGGCCGTAGTGCTTGGACAGGGGGTCGCGGCACTTGGTGCTGTTTATGGGCAAATTGATGTTTTGGTTAGGGGAACTCAAACCTTAGGCCTCGGGATTGTTCCTACTACCCGGTTTAGTGGAATTTGATGTCTCGGAGGCTAGGTCTTGGTTCCGGGATTTGTTTTAGAACTTGAAGTCATTGGATCACAATTTGTGGTAGTGACTAGGTTATCACTAGAGGCTTGGAATTGGGATCGTGTTGGTGGCTCGTTTATTGGTAACCTGTGCTTGGACCAGAGGTAAGAAAACTGCACCCCATATGTGACATGCATGGTTATTCTTGATGCATGTTGGATGATTAAATGTAAACATTGATAGCATATCAAATGCTTAGCAGTCTTGCTCACTTGTGTATGATTATTATTGAGGCATGTCGGGTGATTAAATGGTGTTGACCCTAATTTTGGTCAACTGACACGGAGTCAGAAATGCTTGATGTGGACAGATATGTTGAAATGAGAATGATGACAAAAACAATGAAGCACACAAGAATTATGGTTCGGCCCCAGAATCTGGTAATAACCTACGTCCACTTAAGCTGTTATTGATATAAGATTCAAAGGAGTGATCAAAGAACTAGGGTTCAATGAGTTTCACAAACCTCTGAAGAACAAATTAATATATCAAATATGATAGCTCCAATACACTCGTAAAACTCTAACCTCAGATAATTAGAAAGCCAAAAGTCCCTTCCTTGAGCTATCTTTCTCTATTTATAGGCTCAAGGAAGATTACATTAATTTGTTACAGATATTCTTTCCTAAATAATCGGATACTCAGAAAATCATGGGAGACAATTTCGGATATGATTTAACTGCATAAGATTTTCTCCAAATATAGCGAGTATGTGACCAAGCTGGTCGTATATAAAGATTGAGCGTTGCGCCACAAACGTCTTTCTGGTCGATGGTCGAACAAGAATTTTGCCAGGTGTCAGCAACGTGTCCAGACATCACTTGCCACGTCATCTGTGCCTGTTTTTTGGATAACAAATGGCATGCATATGATGCATGAGAAACATGTGTTTAGGGCATGCCATGAATGTTGAATATAAGACTGATCAGAGCTTGAGTCTTTGTGTTTGTGCATGATCATAATTGTGCTAGCAACTGTTAAGCAAACATGTTGAATGCCCTACATTTGGATATTTGACATATGATATATGCCTGGTAGCATTGCTTACTTGTGCATGGCACTGAATCACTAGTCAGAATTGGCAATGGTGTCAGTATCAACTGTGAAGCTGTGACTCATTAGTCAAGTTTGGCAATGGTACTGAGCACTGGTCACATGGTATTGACTCATAAGTCAAGAACGGTTTTAGCGTGTTTAACGCAAGCCGATAAAAGATTAGATCTAATCGACATCTGCATTGAATGACTCAAATGAGAATTAATGCTGGACTGACCTCATGTTCGATGAAAATTAAAAGCGCTTGTCTAGTCTAAGGGCTAGTTATTTAGAGCCAGAGCCAGAAAGGCTAAGGTGACCTACGTCTCACATGGCTAGGAGGGTATGGGACCTCCAGAGTGTGACTCATTAGTCACCAATGTAGGATGTGAGTCATTATTCACTAACACAGAGTGTGATTCATTAGTCACCTATACAGGGTATGACTCATTAGTCATCCACACAGAGATAAACTCATTAGTCATCTATCCAGAGTGTGATCCATTAGTCACCTATATGGACTGAGACTCATTAGTCTTCTATACAAAGTGTGACTCATTAGTCACATATATAGAGATAGACTCATTAGTCTTCTATACTGGGTGTGATTCATTAGTCACCTATACAGGGTATGACTCATTAGTCATCTATATAGAGTGTGGCTCATTAGTCACTTATGCAGGGTGTGACACATTTGTCACCCACTTCGAGATTGACTCATTAGTCATCTATTCTGATGCAGGACCCCATAATCATTTATTTGTACATGCGTGCATGCGTGATAAAGGCTATTATTGCTAGGCATGCACATTATGATTTGATGACATGTTAGTATTGTTCATGAGCATATTGAGTTTTCTTGCTGGGTTTCCGCTCATGAGTGCTATGTGGTGTAGGTAAAGGCAAAAGAAAGCTGGACCATCCTTGAGCTGGAGAGTTTAGGTGACGATGTGTACATATGCAGCTGCTCGACCGCCAAGGCCGAGGTTTGAAAGAGGAACTAGGGTTAAACCTGTTTTTCCGCTTAGATCGGTTGGTTGTAATTATTTTGTTGCAATAAACCTTTAAATTATAATTTTGGGATCCCAATGTATACAGTAAATGTTCTAGTGAAATGTTATATCTTAACCGAAATTTTTAATCCCTAAATCACTAATCATACTTAGTTACACGATTATGGCCAAAAGACTCGGTTAGCGAGTTTAGCACTGTTTAAACTGTGCACCGTAACGGTCCCTGGAATTTAAGGCATTACACTCTGTATCTATCTTATCTGTTGAGAATTTCCAACACTAGTCTAGGTGGTTCTAAGGATACATTGGAAGACTGTGAAGAAATTAGAAGAACAGTTAAGTTTCTTGATAATACTCTGCGACGGAAAGGGTACAAGAGTTAGAGAAACTGAAGGAAGGACTCTTTCATTCTGCTGCGTATACTGTAAGTATTCTTATCTTTGTTTCTCTTTGAATTTAATTCTAGAAACATGTTCTAGGTTATCTCATATTAATTTTTTTAATATTAGACCTACATGAAAATAAATAAAGATCTTGTGTAAGTTTTTCCTAACACCAACGACCAGGAAATTCAAAGGAAATTAAGCTACCCGATAGGCGCGAGGGACATGCTGAGAAATAGGGAAGTTGGTGTGCTAACATATGCGAACATATATGCTCGTAGGATCGAAGACATAATTCAAATTAAGAGAGTGTTGGAATAGCTTATACAGGATCTTTATTTATTTTCATGTATATCTAATATTAAAAAAATTAATACGAGATAGCCTAAAACTTCTTTCTAAAATTGAATTCAAAGAGAAACAAAGAATAGAATACTTACAGTATACGCAGCGGAATTAAAGAGTCATTCCTTCAGTTTCTCTAACTCTTGTATCCTCTCTGTCGCAGAGTAGTACCCGCGGTACTATTCACTGGTACTGTTCACGCGTGCATGCGCGCGGCTACGCGCGGGTGGCGCGCGGAGGCACGCAAGCATGCGCGCGTGCATGGGCAGCCAGGCCAAATTTTTTCCAAAATTTTTTTTGAGCAAATTTTCAAACCAAAACCATTTTCTAATTAATTTTTAGAATGTTTTACACAAAATAAAACATATATAAAAATTAATAGCATAGAAAACACAATAAAATAACCTAAAAATTGCTAAAATACACATAAAATCAATATGTTCATAAAAACATGAAAAACCATCCAATTATTCAAACATATCATATAATTCAATTTTAAACATGTCCATGCATGAAAATAAAGATTACCAATTATTCAAAATAAAGATAACCCACAGGACACAGGATTGTAACCTGTCTCTGATACCTGTTGTTGGAATAGCTTATACAGGATCTTTATTTATTTTCATGTATATCTAATATTAAACAAATTAATACGAGACAGCCTAAAACATGTTTCTAAAATTGAATTCAAAGAGAAACAAAGAATATAATACTTACAGTATACGCAGCGGAATTAAAGAGTCCTTCCTTCAGTTTCTCTAACTCTTGTATCCTCCATGTCGCAGAGTATTATCAAGAAACTGAACCGATCTTCTATTTTCTTCATGATCTTCTAATGTATCCTTAGAACCACCTAGACTAGTGTGGGCAATTCTCAACACATGAGATAGATATAGAGAGAAGAAGAGAAAATAACAAAGAGGCTTAGAAAAGGACTTGTGTTTAGAGAGAATCTAAAACTATCAGAAAATCTGACTTGTGACTTCTCAAACTTCTTTTTTGACTTCTCTCTAAGCACTCCTTTTATAGACTCAATTAGGCCACTTATTATATGAAAAATCTTAAGGTAAACAGGATCTCTGGTCCTTGAATAACCTCAGTGCGTCCGCCCTATGAGTTATGTCTTTATATCCTTAGTAACTCGGGTTATGTCTTAATATCCTTAGTAACCCCTTTGTTGTGTCGCGTTCATCACACTAATAACCATTACATATCATACAACATACAAAAATACACACAGTTTAGTCATATCAAAGCGAAGGAAAAATACATGATTTCTTACAATCATCATATCATATCAAAATAGCATTTCATACATGGTACATCATCATATATATCATTTATATTCATACAAGCCATGTAGCGACCCAAATTTGCTAATAAGGCTTAGAGCCTTGATTAGTGTGCCTGGAGGGCAATAATTGTTATACTGTATTAATCTATGTGAATTTATTGAATATGTGGTTAGAATGCATGTTTAGGTGAAATAAATATGCATGTGGGCCCCATTTGGCTGTTAGGGGCGAGTTGGTAATTTTAGCCCGTTGAGGGAATAAATGTAATATATGTGATATTATTGATATAATTGTGATTTATTTGTGATGCACGTTCCGAGACGGTCCTAGAGAGCCATTCCGCTTAAAGTCATAACGGGATTTTATACCCGACTCGTGGGGAGTCTCGGGGTATCTCGAGATTATTATAAATTTAGTTGGGGACTTTTAGTTAATGGTTAATGGTATTTTAGTAACTTGGGTAACTATAGGTAACTCTTGAGGATAGTTACTTTGAGTGTGAAAGTGGTATTTTTGCAAGGGATTAAGGAAAGGACTAACGTGCCTTAAGGGTTAGCTAGAGACTAAAATAGAAATGAGGGTAGTTGGGTAATTAGGCTTTACGAAGGGATAATCTTGGCTGAAGGATAGTCACTCACGTTTTTCTACACTTAGACAAATTCAAGAATTCTGCTGAATGCTTGAGAAGAAGCAAGAAGGAAAGGAAGAAGGGGTCTAGGGCTGAGATTGGAGTTGAGTTTCTTGGGGTCAAAGTAGGAGTTCAAGCTGAGTTTGGGGCAGCTAGAGTCAAGCTTAGGCCAAGATTTGTCCAGAGGTAAGGCATCATCTCTGAATTTTAGTTTCTTGCAAGTTTGATTTTGGAGGTTAGGTTGAATATTGAAAGCTGGGTTTTGGCTTAGAAATTGTAGAAATCAGCTAGAGAATCAAAGGGTGTCAAGCTTGGAAGTGGATTTGGTGGTGGCTCAAGGTCGAATTCCATCTTGAGGTATGAATTCCATGCATATTCGAAAGTCTTTATCTGGTATGGTTTAAGATTTTTAAAGGGGGGTTGAAGTTTTGAAAGGCTTGGTTTAAGTTTCTGAAGTTTTAAACCAAATTATGAATTGTAGGTTTGATTGTGTGTTTGAGCTGGTTGATGATGTTTTTGAGTTGTTAGATGGTTTATTTGGGGGTTTTGAATTGAATTTGGGACTTAGGTATGCATTGGTATTGGTTTGGGAGTGTTTTGGCTCGAGGAAAATGTTGGGAGAAACCCAGATTTCTGTTTTTACGAAGGGGCGCCGCCACCGTGTTCTTCTGCGCTGCGACGCTAGGCAGCTACAGGGGAAGGGAGCCCTTCGGGGCACCGCGGCCCTCATTCGTGGACGTCGCGGCGCTAGGCCATTTCTGGGCAGGGGAAAATTGTGGTTTTTAGGCTTTTGCCCAGGGGGCTCGGGGGATGATTCCGCCACTTTGTGAGGGGTTCTGGGAGGTCCCGAGGGCTCGGGTTTGGTTATGGGAGATGCTTTTAAAATAGTTAGTAATGGGAGTGTTATTTATGTGTTGTGACTAGGTTCTCGGTGAGACTCGGACTAGAGGATCGTGCTTGAGGATTCAATGCTCAAGAAGTTCGAGACACAGGTAAGAAAACTATTGTACCCACAGAGCAGGGCGAGGCCCCATGGTTGTGTTGCAGGGGCCGACCCTATATGATTATGTGTTGGGTGTAGCCCATTGCTTGTGTTGGTATATGTTTAAGTTATGTTTTAATTATGCTGTGTATGCACATATGTGAGTGATCGGCAAGGGCCGGGAACGGCGAAGGCCGAGAGCGGCAAGGGGCCGGGAGCAGCGTTTAGCATGCGGAGTGCGAGTTGCCAGGGTTAGACCCTAAAGTATACCCAGGATATCCTCATGGTATAGACCGCAACCCAGGGCCTGGTAAAGTGCCTGGGACGGCTTGGCCGTATGTATTTAGCTTGTTGGCAAATTTGTTATGTGCTGAGTGTCTTATTTGCATATGTTGTATATCTATGTGAAGTTTTCTTGCTGGACTTCGGCTCACGGGTGCTCTGTGGTGCAGGTAAGGGCATGAGAAAGTCACCCGACCATGAGTATGGAGAGCATGACGCGACGAGTACATGTCTGGTCTGCCTGGCTGCCACGACCAGGGGTATTTCTGGAAGTGTTTGTAAAGAACCCTATTTTGTAGTTTAGTCGACTTTAAATATATTTTGAGTTGTAAATATTTATAAACAGTATTTTGGGATCCCAAATGTTAAATGTCTTATGAATTTCAGTGAATGGAATTATTTTGAGAGTTTATGTCTCTGTTTATGATATAATTACACATTTACTTTTAAACCTCGATTAGCGAGTTAAATGCATGTTTTAAACTCACTTAGTAACGGCTCTAAAGAAGTAGGGTGTTACAAGCCAATCTTACCGTTCATAGCATAAACAATTAGAATTTTATCTAACTTCCTTACCTTAGGTCCAAGCAAAGCAAAAATTGACAAACTTCACAACGAGCCTATAATCATAATCAAATAACATTCTTTAGCATCACATAAGACTTTCTTGTGCCCAACTCATAAATCACATGTGTGCATGGGCCATGCACACATGGTGAAAACTAAACATATTTTCCAAACATGAATATTTATACATAAAATCACCAAAAGAATAATCAACTTATACATCTTTTACATGCATGGTTTTTAAGTAAAAATCACATGGTTGAATATTAGACATATTTTTTAACATAAAAGTGTTAGGAGTGTGTCCTAAAAGCATGTAAAGACATTTGTTTTTTCTGTGAATAAATAAATACAATGGTTTATTATTATTGTCATATTTAGATTGTTAAATTATTGTTTGAATAATTTTGTAAATATCAGAAAAATTCCATATTCATTATTGAGGATGTGATCTTGTATTAGTACGAGAGAATTAAAATCACATGAATGAATAAAAATGGTCAACAACGACAAATTAAAGTTATGGAATTCTTTAATTGGAGTTGTAAGTACGGTTTACTGAGTATCATAATGATACAAATAATCTAGATTCGGATTATTGATGTGGTAAGACATCTCGGTAAAGGTGCTTTATATAATATGATTATATATGACATGGATCGATGTGAATTAAAGTCTTTATCCAAAAACCATTTAACAATAAAGACTTGTAATTCATATCATAACAGATGATCATTTATAGATCAACCTAAATCCTGAGTGTTCATGAACTCCTGTTCATGTTTATTAAATCTTTTGATTCACTCGTTAAGGTCTCTTCAAAGAATGAGGCTAATGACTTTTGTTTTGGAGATTTAATATCATGGATGGCTGGGAACATGTATCAACAACACGGAATCTAATCTTTCCTAACGGATCGTATATTAGTTCCCTTAAGGGTTAATTCTGGAACTGAATGATTTTGAGCTCAAATCTATAATTAGATTATAGATTAATTATTCACTAGTGAATTAATGGTACTTAAGGAATAAGAAATAAATTAGAAAGGTTAAATGGTAATTCTTCCATTCTAATTTATGAACTAATTAATTAGAGGGTTGAACTATTGTAAGATGGTCATATCAATGGACGACTTAAGAAAAAGATTTCTGTAAAAGTATATCAATAACATAAAGAGTGCAATTCTGAATTTATAGTGGAGTAATATCAGAATTAATAAATTAACTATTATAATTAAAGAGTTTAATTATTTAGTTTCAATTTATTGGACCTTAATGTTATAGGTCCATGGTCCCCAGAATGGCTCAAACAATCACTGTCAAAGGCAAATACAAAAATGGGTAAAAAGGACTTATGTGATAAGTAAAATATTTTTCTATGTATCAAACATAATTATTGTTTAATTATGTGTAATTAATTAATTAAGAATTAATTAATTATTTGATTTAACAAAAATATAATTAATTTTGAATTAATTTATTTTTGGGATTTTTGGTATTTAAATAATAATAAAAATTGGGAAAAATCACATGCATGTGGTACACGTGTGGCACAGTGCACATGCACTGTGCTACACGCATAAGAGATAGACTTGGTCTCTTGATTCCACAATTTTAGTTATTTAAATATTAAATAAATAATGAGATATTTTGATTTAATTTAAATATTATTATTTAAACAAAAATCTGATAACTGATCAGTTATTTTGAATTTGTTTAAAATAACAAATATTTTAATATATTGGATATTATTAAATATTGGATATCAGTTTTCACAGAACGTAAGTTTTCAGGGATAGAAAAATGTCTAGGATTCTCTCAGAGAAAAAGATCAGTGACAAAACAAAGGTCATTGTTCTTCACAAAACCTAGGTCCAAACTTTATCAGATCTCATGTATTGAGAATATCTGATAAATAGTTATTGTCTATTATTTGTATAGCGAGCCCACACTCGTTCTTTGGGTGACTGAGAACATTTTGGAAGATCTTGGTGTGAGATCTCAAGGATTCAGCCATACGAAAAGATAGCAGCAAGGAAGGACCTGAGGTAATGTTTCTATTCTTGTCCTTGATTCAATATATATATGAGTGTGAAGAAGTAGATCTAGAATTCTTATGGGATTAATCTGACAATTTGATTGTTGTTCCGATGCGCATAATCTCTGATTTGATCAATAAAAACCAACAAAAAGTGAATTTCCATGCGACATGCATACGTAGGAACGTTGTTAAAAAGTGATGTTAAAAACAATAATTCCTACGTGCTTATTTCTATAACTTTCAAAATAAGGATTTAGCAACTTATTTTCTTACCATTATTTATCTCTTTAAAATCACTAAGTTGATTAAACCTCTTAAAACAATATTTTTATTTTATAAAAATAATTCATTTAACATTTTTCTTAGTTTCTCATAAAATAATAATTCCATCTATTATTTTAAATTGCATAGAAAATAACAAAACTTGTAGTCATATATAAATCCACAAAAAAGTTTGCATGCATTATTTGAGTAAAAACACCATTTAAATGTGAAATAAAATGTCTTTTCATTTACTTAAAAATCAAATATCACTTGAGGCATCACATGTGCATTTTAAAATATTGTTTCACTAATATGCTCACAAATTATATATAGAAAAACAACATGCATTATTTCATTCTTGCATATTTCCCAATAGATCATAAAAATCAAAATACCATGGTAACATAACATAGGATCCCTACAAGGATCATGCGTCTAATATCAAGATAACCCAAAAGAATCAACAATTAAAATCAACTATGCACCCAAACCTTTTTAATCACCCTAGGCTGAAACCCCTCGTGCATCAAACAAAAACAACCCTTCAATCCAAAATCAAAAATAACAATCAACCAACAAATCAAAGGAAAACATAACAAAATATCATTGCCAATCACCAAACCATAACCTCGCCAAGAAATCAAAACAAAACATAGGTTGAGGGAGGAATCCAATACCGCTCTCGAAAGTATTCAAGAACCCAAATATTGCCACCACCTTGATCAAATCCCCCTGGGTATTTTGAATACACCACACAAAAGCAAAGAAAGAAAAACTATCTTAGATTCAAGAAGAGGTAAAAAATAACGATATCACTATGAACCCAAGTACTTACCCTATGGATTTCGAACCCTAGCCTCTAATCCTCTTACAACAAAATCCAAACCTATCATCACCATCATTTTGCCTTGCTTAGAATCAAGATGTAGAGAAAAAAAAATGAAATGCTTAACCCATACCTTAGGATCCCTAGCCTTGGCTTCTTCTTTCTCTTCTCCTTCTCTCTTCTCCCACGAGCTCATGCCCTTTCTCTCTCTATAGTCGGCAGCCAAGAGTCCCAAATGAGTCTTCAAGCTCTTTCTTATTTTCTATTTAAATGCCCCAATCACTAAAACCTAGCTAAGGAAAAGATAATTATCATTTCCCTTTATTTTTCATAAATCAAAAATAAATTCAATTAATAATTATACTCATCTAATCAATCCCTTTGATAATTGGCAGCACACTAATTCCTTTATTTCCTTCCTTGGCTGTCCATGCCTAATAAAGGAAATTATGGTATTCTCGTAACTCTAGGGTCCTGCGACTTGGGAATGAGTTTTGACCCATTTTCGTTGTGTTTTAGGAAAAATGCTATTTCACGAACAATGTAGATAATTTCATTATCTTTCTAACAATACCAATTTTGGTTAAATTAGATACGTACAGCCGAAGTTATTCCTGTTTTAACAAGGATGGGTCCAGGATTACGGAAAATCATAAAATGGCAACTCCTTTTCTACACTTGTTTATCAATTCTTATTTGTGTGATCACAAAAGCTTACCCTATTTACTTTTCTCATTAATCCTATTTTTTTAATTTAATAAAGAATAATAAAATAAAACTACTTAATTAATAAGGGAATAATCTAGAATAATGCATGGGAAAATCCTTGTATGCTCACCATGAAATCATGCACATGCACACTCACAAGTCCTAAGTTGCATTTCTACTAACTATGCACCTTGGTACACTCAAGCAATGTTCTTTTACTTACAAATTAAAATAAAAAATTAACAAAGATAATCTCACATAATTTCTACCAAACAATTCAAACAATTAAAATATAATAATTTGCTAACAATTAGCAATTAATAAAAAATTTAAAGCACAAAATTAATTAAAAAAAATTGGTGCGCTACACTTTCATTGAGAGTTGAACTCAAGAACTCAAAGCTTAGGAACTTCAAGATAAAAATGGCAAAGAACTCCAGGAGTGCGGATCAAAATTGGGAGACGTTTGAAAGTATACCAAATCCACCTCCACCACAAGATGTAGCGGAGGACGAGCTGCAAGTGGAGTTGGAAGAGGAAGAGATGGACGCTAAAACCTTTCGAACAACTTTGATAGTGTTTCAAGAAGATTTAGCTACTCTAAAAGCTAACTAGGAGAATGTGGCTGAAACTATGGGGATGGAACATATGGAGATTGATCGGCAACACCGAGAGCTTAGTGAGCAGTAGGCCTACATGGTTCGTGGCAGAATGAAGCTACAGCAGCATTAGAGGTAGCAATTCAGTTGGCTCGAGGACAGCCTGTTCCAACTACAGCAACCTCTCAGCCAGATCAACCACCAAACTCTCACCATCCTCAAAATCCATAGTCAGATCACCCCAGTCTCATCAAAATCCGCCACACCTAAGGAGTCCATAAAGACTAGAACAGCCTCCAGCTACTAAGTAGGAAAGGCAAACCCAGAATCCTGACGAAAACAACGAACAATAGCCACCCCCTCATGCAGGTTGATAAAACACTCAGTACCACAGACAGAACTGAGACGAGTCGCATCGCAAGAGCCCTAGACGACAAACTGCTGGGGAACACAATTGTCTTGGCAGGGGAAAACGTCCTTCAAGAAGTAGGAGGCAGGTGGACTCAGGCTTTGTGGTCTGGGACCCCCCACGACAAAGTAATGTCAAGCAACCCAAAGACCAGCACAGGCCCCCACCTGTTTATTATGACGGACCAGGGAGAAGAGAGGGGAATAGTCCGTACATCAGCTCCCACACTCATAGGTTGTAATTTAGAGACGACCATGACTACAATGAAGCAGACTCCGGTAGGAGGAACAATGGTCGGCAACAGAAGGAAAGGGGTGGACAGCGAAATTCTCCTCCAATGGATAACTGAGCAACAAGCCAAAATGTTGGTGGGCAACCTAGACAACTCAACGTCTTCGACCAACTAGGTGCAAGCGATCAGAGACGTAGGGATGGAGATCTGAGGGATGTACTCAATGACCAAAGGGAAACACACGACAAGTATTTCCCCCAACTCCAGTCGCTCCTACAATAACAGATGTTGTTCAGGCTCAGATAGATGTCCCGAATCAAGCCATGTAATAGCTGGTCAGGAATAAAATGTCCCACATAGTGTAACGACCCAAAATTACTACTAAGGCTTAAGGGCCTTGATTAGTGTGTCGGGAGGGCATAACTTGCTTATGTGTGATTTAAATGATTAAATGCATGATTATGTGATAAGCATGCTTATATGATTATTTGGATATATGAGATGCATAATTATGAGTATTAGTATGCATGTAGGCCTTGGTTAGATTATAAGGGCATATTCGTAATTTTGGCCCGTTGAGGGCATAAATGTAAATATTTTTTATTAATTATTGAGACAACATTATTATGTGGATATATTTGTTGCTTGTCACTCAAGGCGATCCTAGTGAGCGTTTTAGCGAAAAAGTCACGGTGGGGATTTATACCCGGCTCGGGGTGAGCCTGGGGATATTTCTGGGAATTTGGGAAATATATTGGAGACTATTTTACATTGAGGAAAATAATTGGTGATCAGTTAGGTGTCGGGATGTAAGCGATAATTTTTAGGGACACACGAGGAATTAGCGGGAATTGGGAACAATGACCAAAATGCCCTTAAAATGATTTAAAGGCTTGGTTATATTTGGTAGAGTATTATGGTCTTTTGGTGTTTAAAAAGGGATAAGTATTAATATTCCTCTTTAGAGTTAGTGGAATCTATAGAATGAATTAGAAGTTGAAGGAAAGAAGCAAAAGGAAAGAAAGAAGAAAAAACAGAACATCTAACTCACCTTTTTCTTCTCCACTCGGTTTGCTCTATTCCTCACCATTTCTTGTGAGTTTTGGAGCTGGAGTCTCAGGGAAGGACTAGGAAAAGTCTTGAGACTTTGATCCTTGAAGTGGCTAGCGGTTCAACTGTAGTTGATACTCAATTAAGGTAAAATTTACAGAGTTTGGTCTGAATTTTTTGACTTTGATGAAGTTGATTTTGATTTTGAACTTTGAATGGAAATTAAGGGATTTGAGCTTTGGGAGTTGAGGATCTAAAGGCTAGAGGGGCATAGAAATAACCTAAGGTCGAATTCTCCCATTAAAGGTAACAATTTATGGCTTTGAAGTTTTGAATTTCTGAGTTTCTGGTTAAGTTCTTGAGCTTCAAGCTCAATCTTGTTTATACTGTGTTTGTTGGTGCATGTGGCCAAATTTGATGTGTTAGGCCATGTGGGGTGAGATGTAGTGAGTGGAAGGCTTAATTTGAAGTGTGGTTGAGGTTTGGAGGGTATTTATGGAGGTTTAACCCAGGGAAATTCGAAGGAGAAAACCAGAGGTTGAAGAATGTTGTTTGTAGCGTTGTTGCGCTAGCCTTGGAGTGCTACAGCGCTATGCTGGCTTCCTGGGGGGCTTTTGTCTCTGCTTGTTGCGCTTTAGCACCCACTTTGTGGCACTGTAGCGCTACCCTTCCTCAAGAAATGGAGTTTTGGGTATTTTCTTAGGCTTTTTGCTCGGGAGCTCGGGATTTGATTCCACCACCCCGTTTGGTGGAATTAGGGCTTCCTGAGGGCTCGGGATTGGTCCCGAGGCTAGGTTATGGAATTGATGTTTAGTGATGGTTCTAATTTATGGCTATGACTAGGTGCATGCTAGGGCTCGGACCGGATCGTGCTTGAAGGTCGACTTCACTAATCAAAGCTATCAGAAGCAAAGGTAAGAAACTATACCCGGTTATGTGATTGTGTTGGGACTAAGAGTTCCCTATATTTGTATGTTATGTCATGAGATGGTATTATGCCATGGGGACATGTGATAAATAGATTAAGAGTGTCAGAATCAATATTTGCGCACAGGGCGCAGCTCGGCCACTGGTAGCTGAGGTTAAGTACATAATCACTGAGCTCGGCCTTAGCGAGCTGGAGTTAGTGGGATAATCAGAGGGTGCGGCCTAAGGGCGCCAACCCTGGATTTTGGCGGGATATGTTTAATGCTGTTTAAACTGATGGTTGTGGCAAGTATGCTATCTAAATAACTGATTTTTGGCTTGTAGATTGATATCACTGTTTATATGATCAATATGACCTATTTGTATTTGATTGATAATTCATGAAATATCTAACTGTTGTTTACCATTTATACTCTGTATTGTGGCTTTCTTGCTGGGCCTCAGCTCACAGGTTCTTCGTGGTGTAGGTAAAGGCAAGAGCAAGGTGGATCAGTCTTGAGTTGGAGAGCTTTGAGTCTGAATGTACCTAGTCATCTAATCGGCTGCCACGGCCGAGGAGTGTTACAGGACAGGAGAAGCCTAAATGTATGTTTTTCCCTTAGAGTGGTCAGTACTTATTTTCAACCTGGAATTTTTTTTGTAAACTGTCTTTTAAACTCTATTTCTTTTGGGATCCCATGTACGAAATGTTTATCTAAATGACATGTATCTTTTATGACCAAAATCTTTTAACCCTAGTTCAATTATAGTTTTAGTAACACGTTTATAATTAAATGACTTGATTAGCTAGTCTTGCACCTTTATAAACACACAATGTAATGGTCGTGGATACCCAGGGCGTTACACATAGAGTATGATCGGAGAAAGGGCACGCCATTCGTTAACAAAATTGTTGTGGCAGAAATCCATAGAGAATTCAAAATGCTAATTATCCCCAATTTCACTGGAAGGGAAGATCATGTATCTCACGTGAACAAATTTGATATGCAAATGGACATCCAGAAGGTGTCAAAAGATCCTCGGTGCAGGATTTTTCCTGCCACCTTGTCTTACTCTGCTTAGGAGTGGTACTTCAAATTTTCGCCAGCCAGCATATTTTCAGGGAGATGTTTGTAAAGAATTTTTGTGGATAGTTTCATGCTGGTGGAATACATCCAACAGAGGCTAATCAGCTGGTCAACATTCGACAGAAGGAAGGAAAAACTTTTAAGGAGTATATACAGCAGTTCATGCGAGCAGCTGCTCGGGCCAAAACTATTGGAGATGAGGGAAAGATGGTGGCAATCACAGCAAGAGTGCAACGCCAATCTTGCCTCTGGAGTAGCCAATAGAAGAATGGAGTCAAGAGCACTCAAGAATTTATGGATCGAGAAGACAAGTATATCAAGCTGGAGAAGGCTATAGCTAATGAGGGAAAATTCCCAAAGGCCGACCAGGGCAAGAAAAAAACTCGACCAAAGCCGGCAGTGGGTCTAGTAAACCAATCGGCAACGACAAAGGAAACAATAAGAATGGAGGAAAAAGGGCAAATACTGAACCAACGACATCTGATAACAACTGCACTAAATAGAACAGATACGAGCCAAGGTTCACCAATTACACAACCCTGGTCGATAGTCACGCTGAAGTGTATCATGCAAGCCATACCACCATTCGCTTTAGGCGACCAACCTTGATCAAGAAAGACATATCCAAAAGGGACGGTTGTTTTGTCATTTTCACAATGACTATGGCCATGATACCAATGAGTGTAACCAGGTTAAGGATGAGATCGAGTTCCTTGTTCGACAAGGACATCTGAGGAGATATGTACTAGTAGGGGAAATTCCCAGTAGGAGGCTCACAGAGGCAACGAGCAAGCACCTGTATGCCAATGCTCGCCTCCTCTGCAGCCAACTCCTATTGATGGTACATTGCTAACTATCTGCGGGGGACCACATATATTAGGTGAGAATGGTAAGGTGAGGGAAAGATATGCCAGAACCCTACGTCACGATCAAGACATAGAAATGCTAAACGTCGATGAGCAAACTCCCAAAAAAGCTTAAGTAAAGGAAGAATTGATAACTTTCTCTGAGCTGGACGCACAACATGTTCGATTTCCCCACTCAGATCCTCTAGTCATGGATGTTCAAATCACCCACTTGATGGTGAAACGAGTGTTGGTGGATACAATAAGCTCGGTCAACATTTTATACAAATCTTCACTGGAAAGAATGAAATTATCAATGCAAGATTTAGAACCATGCAACCAAGCCATCTATGGTTTTTCTGATGAGGGACTATCACCAACAGGGTCAATCAGACAACCAGTCATAGCAGGAACTGCACCCGTGAATAGGACATTGCTCACTACTTTTATAGTAGTTGATTATCCATCCGCATACAACACTGTGATCGGAAGACCCATACTCGTAGATCTGCGAGCCGTAACTTCGGTCTAGCATCTGGCCATGAAGTTTCTTACCAATGCAGGTGTTGGGTGCGATTGGGAAATCAGTGAGAGGCCATAGAATGCTACAATTCATCGATCACAAAGGCAAGAAGAGGCATATCAAAAAGGTTGCTGGTGGTAAATGAGTCACAAGCTCAATTAGGTGAACAAGTCACCAAATAGGGTGTTGCCCAAAGTAAGGATAGGTACTTAGATCCTCACTTTGAGGATTTAGAAGTGAACAGTGGGCTGGTTGAGGACCTCAAGGAGGTCCAACTAGAAGTGGAAAATCTAATTAGGGGTGTGAAAGTCGGTAAAAACTTAGAAGTGGAAAATCTAACTAGAGACAGCAATAAAAAGAGAATTGGTGGAGTTTTTGAAGGGGAACTAGAAGGTCATTGCCTGGTCGCATAATGGCATGGTTGGGATAGACCCATCAGTTATTAGTCATGTCTTGAATATAGACAGAAACCACCAACCAATATAACAAAAAAGAAGGCTGCTTGATAAAGACAGATCTAAATCCCTAAAGGAAGATTTCTAGAAGCAAGAGGAAAATGGATTTACCAAGGTAGCGTTTTATATGTCTTGGGTCTCTAATCCTGTACAAGTTCCTAAACCAAAAGATAAATGGAGGACATGTGTGGATTTAACAGACCTTAATAAAGCCTACCCGAAGGATTGTTTCCCACTTCCAAGAATCGAGCAGCTGGTCAACGGTACATTAGGACATGAAGTGTTGTCATTCATGGATGCATATTCCAGTGATAATAAAATTAGTATGCATCCACCTAATGAAGAGCACACTAGATTTCGAAGAGATACGACACTTTACTGCTACAAAGTAATGTCCTTCACACTCATTTATTTCTAGTAAGGAGAGTGATAGACTGTGAGTATTGCGTTTCAGGGTTTAGGACTATTTTGCCTACAGGGGAACTTGTAGGATCTAGGAGATGGATTAGAGCATTGCCTGTGATAGTTGATGGTAGGGAGTTATCAGTAGACTTGATTGAATTGAGTGTGGAGGACTTCGATATGATTCTAGGTATGGATTGGTTGGTTAGATATGGAGCTACCATTGACTGCAGGAAGAAGATGGTGACTTTTGAGCCAGAGGGCGAGGATCCCTTTTATTTTGTGGGTGTAGTGCATGGACCCTGCATACCCAGGATATCGGCGTTGAGAGCCAGAGACTTATTATAGGGTGGATGTATAGGTTTTCTGGCTAGTGTGGTGGATACCACCAGAGTTTTACCAGTAGGACCGGAGAAGACCAGATTGGTTTGCGAGTTCCTAGATGTGTTTCATGAGGACTTGCCATGGTTGTCGCCGCGTAGAGAGATTCAGTTTGTTATTGAATTAGCACCGGGGACAGAGTCAGTGTCGAGGGCACCATATAGGATGGCACCGGCGGAACTGAAAGAATTGAAGATACAGTTGCAGGAGCTTCTAGATTTGGGGTTTATCAGGCCTAGTTACTCGCCATGGGGTGCTCCAGTCTTATTTGTGAAGAAGAAGGACGGGACCTTGAGAATGTGCATAGACTACCGGGAATTGAACAAGTTGACCATCAAGAATAAGTATCCCCTACAAAGGATTGATTACTTGTTCGACCCGCTACAGGGTAAGACGGTGTTCTCAAAGATTGATCTTCGATCTGGTTATCACCAGTTGGGGATCAAGGATGAGGACATACTGAAGACGTCCTTCCGAACACGGTATGGGCACTATGAGTTTTTCATCATGTCATTTGGTTTGACCAATGCCCCAACAGCCTTTATGGATCTAATGAACAGGGTGTTCAAGGACTTTCTGGATCAGTTTGTTATTGTCTTCATCGACGACATCTTGGTGTATTCCAGTTAAGAGGCAGAGCACGAGCGTCATCTTTGACAGGTTCTTCAGAGGTTGAGGGAGCATCAGTTGTACGCCAAGTTTAAGAAATGCGAATTTTGGTAAGCAAAAGTGACATTCCTTGGAAATATCGTGGGTGCAGATGGGATTAAGGTCGATCCATCTAAGGTAGAGGAAGTTAGGGAGTGGCCGAGGCCAAGGAACGCCTCGGAGGTGCGGAGTTTTCTTGGTTTGGCGGGTTACTACAGACGGTTTGTTGGGGGCTTCTTGAAGATAGTAGCACCGATGACAGAATTGACACGAAAGAATCTGAAGTTTATCTGGTCAGACAAGTGCGAAGACAGTTTCCAAGAGTTGAAGTGACAGCTTATTACAGCGCCAGTGTTGAGTCTTCCTTCGGGGAAAGGGAAGTTTGTTGTTTACTGCGATGCATCGAGATTGGGTCTAGGTTGTGTGTTGATGAAAAATGAAAAAGTTATAGCATATGCATCACGGCAGCTGAAGGAGTATGAATAGCAGTATCCTACCCATGAATTGGAGTTAGCAGCAGTGGTATTTGCGCTGAAGATTTGGCGACATTACTTGTATGGGGAGAAGTGCGAGGTATACACTGATCATAATAATCTGAAGTATTTCTTTACACAGAAGGATCTGAACATGAGGTAGAGGCGTTGGCTTGAGTTGGTAAAGGACTATGATTGTGACATTCTTTACCATCCGGGGAAAGCCAATGTGCTGGCAGATGCATTGAGCCAGAGAGGCCCAGGTCAGTTGTACAGTTCCAGCCAGATCTCAAGGGAGTTAGCTGATGAGATGGTCAGAGCGGGGATAGAGTTGGTGGTAGAGCGAATTAGAGAAGGACAGTTGGCAGATGCTCAGTTACAGAGGATTAGGAAGGATTTCTTAGCGGGGGTAGCTAAGGACTATTCTGTTTCTGAAGTTAGGTTACTTCGGTATCAGGGACGGATTTGTGTTCCAGCTGATGAAGGGATCAGGTGAGAGATATTAGATGAGTCTCAAACGATGTCGTACTCGCTTCATCCGGGTACCACGAAGATGTACCAAGATTTATGGACGTTGTATTGGAGGCCTGGGATGAAGAAGGATGTGGTGGAGTACATTGTCAGATGCTTAACCTGTCAGCAGGTGAAAGATGAGCATCAGCGACCAGCAGGGTTGCTTCAGCCTTTGGGAATTCCTGAATGGAAATGGGAGGACATTACTATGGATTTTGTGGGAGTTTTACCCAGGACAGTGGGGCTTCATGACTCGGTGTGTGTGATAGCAGACAGGTACACCAAGTCAGCCCATTTCCTTCCGGTGAGATCAACATATACTGTGGATCAGTATGTTGAATTGTACGTAAGGGAGATTGTACGTCTCCATGGGGTTCCTAAGTCTATAGTGTCAGACTGGGATCCTATTTTCTCTCCCAAGTTTTGGGGTGGTTTGCAGAAGGCTTTGGGGACTCAGTTGAAGTTTAGTACAACCTTTAATCCTCAGACTCACGAACAGTCTGAGAGGATGATTCAGGTATTTAAAGATATGCTCAAAGCATGTGTGATTGACTTTGAAGGTTCATGGCGTAAGTATCTTCCGTTGATTGAATTTTCCTATAACAATAGTTATCAGTCAACGATTGGAGTGGCTCCCTATGAGATGTTGTACGGAAGGAAGTGTAGATCACCCATTCATTGGGACGGGATGGGTGAGAGGAGATATTTGGGACCAGACATGGTTCAGAGGATAGGTGAAGCTATAGAGAAGATCCGAGCTAGAATGCTCGCTTCTCAAATCAGACAAAAAAGCTACGTTGATCCTAAGCGTAGGGATGTGGTGTTCCAGGTTGGGGACCCCGTGTTCCTTCGAGTTTCACCTCTGCGAGGGGTGAGGAGGGTTGGAAAGAAGGGCAAGCTAAGCCCTAGATTCATTGGGCCATTTAAGATCTTGGAAAGGATTGGTCAGGTGGCTTACAGATTAGCTTTGCCACCATCGTTGTCTGGAGTTCATGACGTATTCCATGTTTCTATGCTCCGGAAGTACGTCTCGACTGTAACTCATATATTAAGGTATGAAGATTTGGAGTTACAGACAGATTTGGCTTATGAAGAGAAACCAGTTCAGATCTTGGATTGGAAAGATAAAGTATTGTGGAATAAGACGATTCCTTAAAGTGTTGTGGAGGAATAGTAAGGTCGAGGAAGCGACCTGGGAGCTTGAGACAGCAATGCGGGATCAGTATCCCGAGTTATTCAGGTAATTTCGAGGACGAAATTCTCATTAGGAGGGGATAGTTGTAACGACCCAAATTTACTAATGAGGCTTAAGGGCCTTGATTAGTGTGCTGGGAGGGCATAATCAGAATATATGTGAATTAATGATTTAAAGTATGTTAAATGACTATTTGAATATTTGAGATGCATGACTATGTGTATTAGTATGCATGTAGGCCCTTAATAGGTTAGAAGGGCATAATCATAATTTTGGCCCGTTGCGGGCATAACTGTGTATATATGTGATAATTGTTGAGACCTCATTATTATGTCGATATATCTGTGGTCTGTGATTCGAGACGGTCCTAGTGAGCAGATTAGTGAAAAAGTCACGGCGGGGATTTATACCCGGCTCGGGGTGAGCCTGGGGGTATAAATGGGAATATAGAGAATATATTGGGGTTAATTTTGATAACGAGGAATATAATTGGTTATTAATTAGGTATCGGGAAGTAAGCGGGAAATATTAGAGACACTCGAGGAAATTAGCGGGAACTGGGTAAAATGACCAAAATGCCCCTAAGTGGATTAAACGATTTATGATTAAAAGGGAGGGCATTATGGTCATTTGGCTAGCAAGAGATAAGTATGATGAGGCTTTATACTTAGTGGAAATGGTAGAATAATATAGAAGTCTGAGGAAAGAAAGAAAAGAAGGAAAAGAAAGAAAAAGAAAGGGAAGAAAACAGAGCTGTTTTTCTAAGGGTCGGTTGGTGATCTCCTTCACCATTTCCTTGTGTTTTCTTGAAGAAAAACTTAGAGGGGAGCTAGGTTGGGCTGAGCAACAAGAATTCTGAGCTAAGCTTGAAGGGTTGGCAAGGGATTAGCAGGAACACACTAATACCTAAGGTAAGACTTTGGAGTTTTTAGTTTCTGGTTTGGCTTGTTTATGTTATGGGGTCTAAGCTGAGCTGATGGGAACTTTAGGGGAATTCAAGCCAAGGAATTGAGGAAGAACAAGCTAAGGAGGGCTAGAGGCTAACTTGAAATTGAATTTCCATCAAAGGTATAAAATTCTAAGCTTTAAACTTTGAAGTTTTGATTGTCTTTTGCTGAGTTCTGAAGTCCATGAGCAGTTATGGTGAATTTTTGGATTAGGGGTGCATGTGGTTAGATTTTGTATGGTTATGATGCTTGCGATGAGTTAGACATGTTAGTGAGCTTGATTTTGAGTTTGGTGAAAGTTTGGGGAAGTTTTGGTTAAGTTTGGCTCGGGAGAAATCGAAGGAAGAAATTGAGCAGTTTGGCAGTCTGTGACTAGCGCTAGCCTTTGGGTGCTATAGCGCTAGGCCAAGTTTGCTGATGGCATTTTGGTTCTGTGTTGTAGCACTGTAGTGCCCTCCAATGAACACTGTAGCGCTACCCTGTGTTCGGAAAGGGATTTTAGGGTTATTTTCAAGGGTTTTTGACCAAGGGTTCGGGGTTCGATTCCACCACCTTGTTTGGTGGAACTAGGACTTCCTAAGGGCTTAGGATAGGTTCCGAGGCTAGGTTATGGACTTGAGGGTTGGTTATGACTTTGGTCTATGATTGTGGCTAGGTTCTCGCTAGGGCTTGGGAAGGATCGTGCTTGAGGATCACAGTGAACAAAGCTAGCAAATCCAAAGGTAAGAAAACTGCACCCGGTTATATGTTTGTGTTGGGACTAAGAGCTCACGATATCTGTATAATGTCAATGATGGTATCATGCCATGGGACATGTGATAGTGGCCTAAGGGTGCCGTACACAATATTTGCGCACAGGGCACGGCTTGGCCACTGGTAGCCATGGACAGCTTTATATTCACTGAGCTCGGTTTAAGTGGGCCGGAGTCAGTGGGATAACGGAGGGTGCGGCATGAGGGTGCTAACCCTAGTTATCATTTGTGATTTGGTGCATGATATGAGTTGATATGTTTAGTATGTTGAATACTTGGTTATTCTGAATATTTATATGGTTGAGAACATGTTTATGTAATATTGGATTGCCTGTTGATTGCTTATGCTCTGTTATTATGTTTTCTTGCTGGGTCTTGGCTCACGGGTGCTACGTGGTGCAGGTAAAGGCAAAGGCAAGTTAGACCAATCCTGAGATGGAGAGCTGCGGGGCTGAATGTACATAGCCAGCTGTTCGGTCGCCTTAGCCGAGGAGTGGATCAGGACAGGGATTGCTGAACTGTCTATTTTACCTTAGTATGGCTAATATTGTATTTAAATCGTGAATATTTTGTAAATGGTTTTAATTCTATTGTTTTCGGGATCCCGTGTAAACAGAAAATGATATTTAAAAAGAAATGCGACTTTTAAGACCAAAATCTTTTAACCCTAGTTCCATTATAGTTTTAGTAACACATTTTTAATTAAATGACTTGATTAGCAAGTCTAGCACCTTTATAAACACACAATGTAATGGTCTTGGCTATCCAGGGCGTTACAATATACATAATTACATTTATGTCCTCAACGGGCCAAAATTACAAACATGCCTCTATTCGCATAGATGGGCCCATATGCATTTTTAATACACAGAAACATGCATTGGAGCTACTTGTTACCTTTCATAAAAGGTAACTTATTACCTTACTGTTGTTTAAAAGCGTAGCTATAAATGATTGAAGTTTTTTCCTATTGATTGCAACTTTCTCCAGACCTTCGGGAAAAGCGTGAAAATAAAGGCTCGAATGGTACGATCCCTCCGTCACCCTAGAATGATTCGGAGTTCTTGGAGAGTGGAACCATGCAGTACCAGACACGAGATAGATCTTCCAAAGAACAAGACTTTTTTCGAATAAGCCATAATCACATTACCACACAATTCGTTTATATCACATAATCACGCATACAATCCATTACTCGCTCATATAATCCGAATTGGGTCCTCCAAGTCTTGTAGTCAAGGCACTCAGCCTTAATAACAAGTTCGGTTCGTTACAACTACCCCCTCCTTATTACCAATCCCGCAAACCTAACTATAACCCCAGAATTAGGTCCTTTACTTTGTCATTACTTGCAACATCTTCACAAGAACAATAATGTTAATCTGTATGACTTTCTCTCTTTTATCCAGAATTCCACTAGCTTTTCCTTACATGATAAGGATCACTGAATTCCCAGGGTCTCCTCACCTAATCAGGGGTTGTACTTGTCACGCCTTTCTTCATCATTGGCAACAGTAACATCTCATGAGCCTCTACCCATATTGGGGTCAGGTCAATTTGTAGGCCCCTGTCATAATCCATATTAAAACCTCACAAATATATACCAAATCTAGAGTCAAACTCCTATTTCCTTTCCAATCCATCATATCCTTGCTAGTTCATAACACACGGAGAACACAAAGCCCTCAATCCTGGAACTCCACGTTCCCACATCTAGACTTGCAAACTCTTATGTCCGTGTAATAACGTAGACACTAATGCCTTAAAAATCCTTAATAATTTCACAGGTTTTCTGAGCCCTTTCTGATACAGGATTCTCCCTGTCCCTAGGTTCAGTTTTTGGAATTAGCATTTCTCATTCCCTGTTTCACAATATCCTACTCAGAATCACTCTATGACCTTTTTTTCTAGAACCTTGGAGTCCATGGGTCCCAATCTGACACTATCAACCTCGGTGACCAATGGAGACGTACGGTCTCTTTTCGCACCCGCTCTCTCTTTTGATATCTCACTCACACCAACCATGGTGTGTCAACCCATTTGGTAAAATCACAACTTTTGCACCCACTCATCTCATCTGTAATCCAAGGTGGTCCACCCCTAGGGTCCATAATCATATCCCTCTATACTAACTCCACGATACACTAGTGTCATAATAGCCTTCTGGCCTCTAATTATCATCTCTTGTTTACTAAGCAATCAGGTCATGTGCCTCCCGATATACAGATGGTAGTCTCAACACCCATTCAAACTTCCTGATACAATAATTGTCAAGGGTGATTTAAGGTTCATCCCGCATCTCCTCCTTAATGTCAGCATCCTTTGGATCACTTATCCGACCTACATATCTTAACCCATCTATTCCAAAGTGATGGGATCCTTAACCATTCCTACAATATCTTCTTTTTGTGTTTCACAATTTATTCGTAGGAATATATCTGCCAATTATAAATCACAAGTTCCAAATCAATCCCGGCCACTATTTCAATCTAACCGTGACTAACTGGCATTACTGTCAACTCGACATCCTAGGTAGAACATCCAAGTCCTTATCCCTTCATCCACTATGAGGTGCAAACATTCACTCTTTCAGTTACACATGGGCGAACCCTAACTCATAACATACTGCACCGTAACTCTACACTTTAAGCAAGGACGGTGTCTTTCACATCGCTCTCCTGTACCAGTCCATTACCTACAAACTATAATGCCATGACGTGTAAATAAATCTTCATTCTAGCTTCTGGAAATCTATTATGCAACTATCCTTTCAGACATACTTTATGTTCTCATGTTACTTCAGTCAAAGTATGGTTTTCCTCGAAGATGCCTCAAGTAGTAGCTAATGTGTCCCCCTTGTTTCAATGTGCTTTATTCGCCTAAGGCATTCCTTTATTAATTTCCTTTCAATTTCTATCTTACTTACCTCATACATGATCCCATTACCTCCCATAGCATGAGCTTGAATGTCTTCTGGAGAAATCAGGACTTGTCCCTCTTGGAACCTTACATGTAACCCTGCTTCCTTAACCTTGGTACTATCAATGAAGTTGTTATTCATGTTCTACTTCTAACCCTGGTCTGAAACATCCTTGATCAATCTGAATAAAATTTGTCCTTACCATCCATGTACTCTCTGCTTGTCGAACTTACCTAGGTCACTAAAGCATTGGTCGGTTTAAAAGTCTTCACTGATAATCCATCACATCCTACTTAGCGCAAGAAGCAATTCTTGGAATGTCTCTTGCCTTGATCCTCAACTGGTTAATTCTTGAGAGCATTATCCTACCCTCGCAGCCGGGTAATAAAACCTTTATTCTAGGCAATGGGTACTTATCCTTAACAATCAATTCCTTAACTATCCATATGTGGTACACATCCTTAAACATGGCCCTCTTCTTGACAAACGGTGTTGACGTGTCCCATGATAAGATGCTCAATCTGATCCATGCTCTAGTCAAACACTTATTCAACTGAACCTTAATTCGTCCCGCTGAGCTATTGCCATTCTTCATAATGTCCCACATACCGATTATTTCTCTGCTTTAATCCCGTAGCACGCTCAATTCACTAGATGTGAAAATAATCCCAATGAATCCTATGAACCCATTTGAAACCTCACTGACCGATCCAATGTTTATCTGGTCTAACTGATATAACCTCAGTTGTATCTTCCTCAACAACTAGGCATCATGTAACTGCAACTGGGTCCTTTCCTTTTAACCTCGGAAGTCACCATCATATCTTTCAGTCCATTGTTGTCCCTTATTTGACACACAAATCCATACTCAGGTTTACCTCGAAACCCTCATAGAACTAGCTTAATAAGTTATTATCAATTTTCCTAGGTAGATGCTAAAATCTCAAGCCCCATGCCGTGACAACCATATAGCATGTGCCACATATCATTGTCTCTCCTGAGAGGTACGTATCACCAAACTCAATCAGGTCAATTTATAATTAGGAAAAAAAACTAGAAAAACCAACCGGTCGCCTCCGAGGGGCTAGCCTCGAGCTCTCACCATATCAAGACGATCACTTGAACTGGGGTAGCGCTACATGTACTCTTTGGTCCTCTCGCCTTTGACTTCGGGCAGTTCCTCTAAATGTGCCCTACCATTCTTCATTGAAAACATGCCTTCGGTAGGCATTCGCCTAGCGTGCACTAAATAACTCCTCCAAACCTCATCATCGTCCTAGCAGCCGCCCTGAACACTATGAACTCTCTTGTCAGAACCAGGAGCGATAGAACTGCCAGGGGTCATTCTTTCTAGGCCACTGGGCCTTCGCCCTACCTAATACCGCAAATGGGGATACTATTGTCCGAGCTTAGGTAACAGTCTCATATACTAGAGCGATCCTAATGCCCTGGGCCATCCCATGGCTCAGTCCTCAAGTAAATTGCTCCTTCCAACCATGTTTATTGGTACCAAATCAAATGCGAATTTGGCCGTTCTATGAAATTCACTCATATAATCCATCACTGTCTTACTATCCTAAACCGAGTTCATAAACTCACCAGTCTTTGCAACTCAAGCTGCATCACCGTAGTGCCTCTCATTGACCCATTGTCTGAGTTTCCTTCCAACCCACCATGACAATATTTCGGGCCTGGGATACAACTTCCCACCACGTTTGGGCATCCTCCCACAATATGTACGTGGAAAAAGCCACCCTATCACTGCCTTTCTCTCCTATATAGCAGAGAAAGGATCTAACCATGTCTGTCCACTATTCAACTCTAAATGGGTACAAACCTCCCTTCAAGACTGGAGGTTAACACTTCTTAAATCTTTCTTATAGTATTTCCCATCTGTTTCCACCCTCAGGTTAGGCCGTAACTGGTGCCATTGTTGCCAACTCCCACAGGACAACGTTCCCTGTGATAACTCACTATCTAAATTACCTAATCTCTTCCTCTTTCCTTTAAAATCTCGCTTGCATGCCAGCAAACACCTATCACCAATCTCAGGGCCGACAGATGATTCTGGCCTCAGCTGCCAGCATTCACACACTCTGATCCAGTTGACTGCCATGGATACAAAACTTCCAAATCTATCTGCAGCTGAAAACCTGGCCTACCAGCCCCGATACTCTTATCCAGCATTATACCATTACAAGGCCAAACAACACAATAGCCATATATTACACATACCAGGATACAAATCCAAAATACCCATGCATCACTTAACAAACCTCAATCCCGCAAAAAAACACAAACATATCTATCATGCTCCCTATTCTAGCAGATAAGGCAACTCAAATAAATAGTTAAACAAATATTGCATTCAATACCAACCAACCATGAGTCGAGCTTATCTCTAGAACAAAGCGTACATGTTCGGTCAATCACAAGGAACCATAAACCTTGACAAGCTCTAATACCAAGTAGTAACACCCTACTACCTTAGAGCCATTACCAAGTCATTTATAAATGTGCCATTCACTCGCTAATCGAGGTTTTAGGTTAAAAAGTGTGATTGAATCAAAATAATGTCTTATTTAATGAATATTAAGTATAAAGAGTTGGTCATTCATTAAAATTCATAAAAATGTTACATTGGGATCCAAAAATAATGTTTGAAATACATTTAAAATCCAAAGGTATGGTACAGTCGACCAAAGCGACGAAATCGAATGTTCACCACTTGTTCCTCAAAACAACACCAGCCGTGGCGGCCAGGTAGCCCAAACATGTACACACCGCTCCATGCCCTCCAACTCATGGATGTTAGACCTTTTCCTTGCCCTTACCTACACCACAGAGCTCCCGTGAGCCGAGGCCCAACACGAGAACTACAAGAACAACATACAATAATTCACTTCAATAAATACATACTTAATCAAAGACATCAAGTAATTATGCGTTTCCATTGTAATGCACAACATTACAGCACTATAACAACACAGTAGCATACTGGCATAACAGATTAATAATACAACAACATAGTAATAGAGTAACACATCAGTACAATAACACAGCAATATAATAGCACAGCAATATAATAACACGATAGTACAAAAACACAACTATACAATACCACAGTAGCCGCCTCCGCCAATCGAGGTGTGTTATCAGGCACAAAGTCGGCGGTCCAATCCGAACGGGTGTGTACAACACCCATGATGGTCTTGCCCTGGCGGCCTTCATTCAGCATGGTTAACGTTGATCTCAGCCCTTTGTCGCTCCCAGCTCTTGCCGCTTCTGGCACTTCCTGCTTCTGGCTCTTGCCGATCCCAGCTCTTGTCGATCATTCATAATCACATGTATGACATAACAACTATAAAAAATACATACGAGGTTATACATCACATAGCTCTACAGGCATAAACAGTTCTCTTACCTGGTGTCCCAAGCTAACAACCCAAGGCGATCCTGAGCATGACTCCTAATCCCAAGCCTTAGTGGTAAAACCTAGTCACAACGTATTAATAAATATCCATCATGATCTAAATCAATTAAAAGTCTTTGAAACAACATACTAGCCTCCGGGAACTCGAATTCTACTAAACCGGGTAGTAGAATCCTTCCCGAGCCTAAAACCTTTATTTAGCCAACATTGCATATTTGAGCCGCGGCCCAGCCCTTAAGGGACGAGGAGCACTTAAATTAGAGAGCCATGGGCTCTCTCCAAGGGGACACGGGCTGCGATGAGCCTCAGCATGTGCTGTGGCGCCTGTGCAAGGTCAGAGGCTCCCAAGTCTTTTTGTTCATGCGGGCTGCTTGAAGATTAGGGTTTAGGTTTGAGCCTACGAACCCGAAATTCCCCTGCATTTTCTCAAGCTAAGATCAACGAATTCCTACATAAACTTGCCCCAAACTTAGATTCACACCCCAAACTTATAACAATAAAACATGACCAGCAAAACCACCCCAAATTCTTAGCTCATAACCCATTAAAATTCAAACAATCAAACCAAAGCATAAACCTTAAAGCACTTAGAATAAACCACAAAATTTACTAAGAAAACTTATTTTGAATCTTACCTCAGTGGAAATTCTGATCTTAGACTAGTTCCCCTTCCCCACATCCCCAGCCTCATATCTTCAACTTCTGGGCAATTTTCTTCAAAATTCTCAAAGCTCCTCTAACACCAAGAGCGGGAGAGAGAGTCGTGAGAGAGAGGAAGAGAGAAAGATAGGCTCAGAGTTTTCCTATATGTTCTAAGTGTTCCTCTAAGTTCTACACACTTTTAGTTGGCTGAGTCACTCTAAAGTTGTA
The DNA here is from genome assembly GCF_963169125.1 of Humulus lupulus. Taxonomy (NCBI): domain Eukaryota; kingdom Viridiplantae; phylum Streptophyta; class Magnoliopsida; order Rosales; family Cannabaceae; genus Humulus; species Humulus lupulus. The sequence goes on along the minus strand of NC_084798.1, from coordinate 148,029,186 downwards.
TCTATCCCTTGGCCAAAGGACCAAAACACCCCTGAAGCATGCTCTTATCCTTTAATGGCCCCAAGGAAAAAATTGTCATTTGCCACATTTCCCGCTAATCCTCAAGTAATCCTATAAATCCCCATTCAATTCCTGACACTCTTAAACAAACACCAAATCACAACCCTTTACTTGGTATTTTCTCGAATAGGAACTATGTTCACAAAATACCCATAGGCTCCCCCGAGCCGGGTACTCAACCCCGTTGTGACTATTCTGCTAATCTGCTTCCTAGGAACGTCTCGGACCATACATCTCAAATACATCCCCATAACACTGGGGTCTTAATCATTGCACATACATAATTACATTTATGCCCTTGATTATGTAATCGATTCAAGTAATATAGATAGTAAATAAAGTATCGTTCCCACAAGGACTATCAACCAATCATCAGTAAATGCTTTTAAATTTCTATTTGGTTGTCGAAAATAGACTGATTTGTAAACAAAGACTTAAAATTAAAATAATTTTTGCAAGAATAAAGATTGATTCAATAATTAAAAACATAGGGTATTAACTTCATCATATTTTCATTCTATTAATTTTACTATTCAGTTCTAAATTTATTTCTTCCTATTCTAATAGCAGGTTAACAAAAATCGATTCCTATTCTTTTTCAATATATAAGATCTCAACCTATATGCAGGTTTTCTACATCTCTGTGATAAACTTAAACATATAGCAGGCATTAAGCATAGCAACTTAATTACTACACAAGCCATACAGATACTTTCGTCCAATATGTAACCTACGTCTATATAAAAACGTCTATATAAAGATAGCATATTCAATTCTCATCTTTCGAATTTTGAATCAAAATCATAAATCAAGCAAAAATTTATGAGGTATTTACTAGCATTAAGCAAACTTTATATAGATTAAAATAAAGAAGAATCATTAATAGAACATCATAATACGATTAAATAGAATTCCAAGTGACTACATTAAACCCTAGATAGAAGGGTTAAGTTCATACCATACATGACTAAAACAACAAAATAATTATTCATAAACATAAAATTCAAAGACTTGAAGAAGAAATAAAAAATATGAAAGTGTAGAAAAACTAATCTCATAATCAATTTTTATCTCTACACTCGTAATTAAAATCTGACCTAGCCCTAATTAAACCCTAAAGTATGAATTTATACCAAAAAAACACGATTTCCTCTTTTATTCATAGGCGGGCTGCGACTTGGCCTTTCATAGGTCGTGGCCCGTGTCTTTTTAAAGCTCTTCAAAATCTAGTTACCCCTCTAGGCGTTGCGGCCCTCTAAAACCAAGTCGCAACCTGCCTCTCCATGAACCTCCTGCTTTTTGCCTCTTTTTCTTCTAGTATCGTGACTTTATTGACCAACTCGCGACTCTAATTCCTTTCGGCAAATCTTCAGCCTCTAACGTTGCTAGAGTCGCGACCCTTAAGCCCATGCCGCGACTCTAATTTTATTTTTTTCCAAATTTTAACCTTTTGACATCCTTCCTTCATCAAAACTTATTATTATTCATCCTTTGCGCCAATTTTCATTAAAGAAACCAGTGAAAGCTCCTTATTCATCCTTCACATTTATCTCATGATTCAACGCATAGACCTACAACAAAGACAAAAACAAGCTGAATCTTGCACAAAACAAACATAAATACTCAATATTACCACAAAAACACATCCTAAAATGACACTAAAATGGAGATATCAAACTCCCCCAAACTTACTCTTTACTCACCCTCGAGTAAAGAACACAACAATAAACATTCTAGACTAAAAACCTAAACAACAAATATACTTGAATCAAGCCGACGACAATAATTCACGCCTCAAGCTATGATGACTAACACACTTATATAATCTTTAGAAAAATCAACTTATAATCCAAAATTTCAGTCAAAACATTCTTCCAATTCACTTAAGTCCAAACAAAATAAAATCTCTTAAAATCATGATTAATAAATAAAATTTAATTCAAATCAATTCATGCTCACCAATATTTTTTTCATTACAATCAATTAATATCATTATCCCATGAGCTTGTTATACTTACTAGTCTCCACCAATGTAGAAAACAAATGCTCAGCAATCAATAGGACTTTCACAGCTTATAATTGAAAGGGCTTAGGTAAACGTAGATGAAAATGTCATTTAGGCTCAAATATACCATAAGCACTCAACCGAAAAATTCAACCTTTATGCACTCAGAAACCAAAAAAAACAATCCTGAATTTCCCAATATTTCTTCTTTTGAGAGAGAATTCATAAACTGATTTTTTTTCTTTTATTTTATCTAACGACACTACACTCCCCCAAACTTATTTCTTTGTATTTTCCATTGGAGTGTAGATCATTTCTGTTGACGCGGTTCTTTGCCAACAGGTAATTATACGAATAAACGGGATGGATTAGTGCTAAATCATGAACCGCACTATGAAAATGTCGTAACTCTAAACTGGCGAAATTAGTATCAAGGGAAGGTTATCACTCCTTTCCTTTTTAGGTGGTTCGAAGGTTAAAATCCCTCTAGTCCACCATTCAATATTATTGATATCTCTTGAATATTCCTTACAGAGTGTTTCTTTACCACAAAAACCCCCCCAACCTCTTGCATAGCCCAGGGTCTTGGTATTTATAGGGAGATGATACATGGGCATTGGTAAAGGGGGTCATCCCGTGACCTTCTTACCCGTCATGTCACTTCTGTGACACTGATGATTAATTCCTAAAACCTGACAATGATGTGTTGGCTAATCAATAGGTAAGGGGGATAATGGGCCGCATGGCCCAAACCAGTCGTGGGAAGCCTGAACACGCACGTTTATACTGCGTGTCCGAGAATTCAGGAATGGAATAGACACGTGATGTCTGATATGCGCACGTTTACATTATGTGGTAGCCTTTACAAGGATTCGAGTGTCAAATCTAGGCCGCACCTTGAGCTTGATGTAGTGCCAACTCGTGATGTCCATACTGTTGATCCTCTGTCATCGAGTAGACTGCTGACTCTCTGATCAACTCCGGCTAGGGAGGTGGAGACTCGTAATAGCAGCTCCGGGTGGACGATTTACACGTGGTGGACTGAATTATTCCCTATTCCAGCTCGCTAATAACTCGCGAATATTTGGGGCGTACATTTGCCCCCCAAGCCTCTACTCGTGACACATGACGTCATCTGTGACCACAGCGGGGGCTTTTAGGTTCCTTTTTTTGACTCTTCATGTCCCATCCACTGAGCAGGTATCGGACACGTGGAGCACCGTGGTTGGCGACGGTCCGTGTTCTGATAATCACATTAAATGGCCTAGCCTATCTTCGGCCGTCGTTTCGTCTCTCGAGTTATGACCCTTGTATCTCGCATTGACATGGTCGAGCGGTCCTTATCCCTTTGCCTTTTACATAAATATAAGGTTGGCCACCTTTCGCATGAGCCACCTTTTATTTGAAAAAAAAAATTCTTCATCTCCTCTCTTCTTTTTCCTAAGAAGTCTTTCTTCTTTTGGTTGTCGTCCCAGAGATCCCTACGCTCTTGCCACAAGAGTTTTCTCGCAACTCCAACTTTAAAGGATTCACCAGGACTCTGACTCCTACGCTCTTTGCGACTTTCATACTGCAAAAACACTGTAAGACCTTTGCCTGTTGCATTTTGAGATATTTTCGTTCCTTTGTTAGGTTAACTTCTTTCTTAGTCGCACACTGTAGGTTGTTTTTGGCTGTTGTTTTGTGTGTAGGTTTTTATCCTAGGGGCATTGATCATATGAGAACATGTTTAGGAATGTGATGCATAAGGCAAGATAACTTCTGGGTAGTTTTTTCTGGGATGCCTGTCTGGAGGGGGGAAGGCGATAGGTTTATGGGATGCAAAACCGGGTAGCTTAGGGGTCACGCTTCCTAGGCAGTTTTGCTTTTTTTGAAACTTTCCCCCTATGGCAAACATTATCCTGACCCTCCTAACACACAGATCCCGAGCAATCGGGGATCCGTTGGAAACACAGGCATGTGATCACAGCATCGCGTGGCCTCACGCACCATGGGCTGAGATTACCTCAGCTCGTGTACAACAATCACTTCTTGCACTAGATTCCCTTTTCTATTCTTAGGCCGCCTATCTAAACTTTCTTCATCCTTGTTCGTTAGATGACCAGATGGGGCCCAGGAAGAACATGCCCAAAAAGAGTGCCGTCGAATCGTCATCCCAGCAGAAAAGCAAGGGGAAAGAGATAGTTGTTGAATCTCCAATCCTCTACTTTGGTCCCACCGTGGAGAAAGAGGTCGAGGTGGGACCTGATGCCTTCTTCGAGGCCGAGAGGATAGTCTCGAAGGTTACGACCCAAGGGAGGGTCAACAAGATCTTGTTGTCCCATAACATCGAAATTGGGACAGGCGCACTTGTTGTTCGACCTCCCTTCGAGGGCGAGAGGAGCTGCACACCTCTCGACGAGGAGTTCGCGGCCTGCAGCGAAGAACACCTCAAGGTCGGGGTCTTCCTTCCTCTGAACCAGTACTTCGCAGAATTTCTTAATTACATGAAGCTGGATCCCTTTCAACTGCCCCCGAACTCCTACCGTCTACTAGCGGGGCTCAGGTACCTCTTCCTGAAGCAAGAATGGGAGGTCCCTACACCAGCGGACATCCTCTATTTTTTCTGCCTCAAGGCTAGCCCAGATCAATGGGGGCGAGGCGACGGGTTCTATTACTTGACCCATTTTCCTAACTCTGCTGCAGTCATCGAGCTACCTAACCACCCCAACGACTTAAATGACAAGTTATTTATGTCGACGGGGTTTCGCAACTGCGATCACCACTACTTCAACCGTCCTCGTAAGTTCTTTCTATCCTTAGCTTGCAAAATCATCACTGATGTGTTTCTTTCCATGAGCATTGACTTGAATACCATCGTGCAGCTATTTTTGCGAGGATGGCCAAATCGGTGACCCTCGCGGATCAATACGAGACCTTGGCGGGGCTCCCACCAAGCAAAAAAGACTATCGCCAGCTCGTGTCTGATGAGACAATGTTGGCGTGCAAGTTAATTTCTCCGGGCCAGACTTTGGCCTTAAGGAGGTCGTCAGCCATTCTCGAGGGGGGCGCTGCGCTGAATGACGAGCAGGATGAGGAGGACGAGGTGCCGCTCATGCATCAGAAGCGGCCCCTCGACGTTGTTCGGGACCCTGACACGGATCGGATCCAGTCCGGGGCAGCATCTGGCCCCTCCGGCCAAGGTAACCCCTACCTATTTAGGGATTAAGACAGGGCTGCCGTAGACCTTTGGCTCGCTAGGTTTAACCCAAGCTAGCTCATACATTTCCACCAAGATGACCCAGACCTTAACGTAACTCTACTCCAGTGTGTAGACCAACTGGTGTTACCCTTTGACATGAGTCGCCCTAGGGGCACTGTAGCAGTAGACAACACCCTGGCTTTTAGGTCAACCTTCTTTGAGGAGTACGGGACAAACCTTAGCTCATGGCCCTCCCTTCTGGAGGGTGTAGTCGCTCCGGGGCTTAGGCAGTGTGTAGAGGAGTCCAGTCCTGAGGCTGATCCGGAGCCCGAGCCCCCTCTCATTCGTGAGGTTATAAACCTAGAGTCCCCCATAGAAGCTCTGCGGCCGAAGGTCGTGGCAATAGATTCCTCCTCCAGCTCAGAGGGTAGGACCTTTTTAATATATCTTTAGATTTTTCTTCTAATTGAATAACCTTACATGTGTCTTAACGCTTCTTTTTTGTTTCAGGTGAAGAGATGGCACAGCCCGGAGACAACGTCCTGCAATCAATCTTCCAGGGGGGAATCCCCCTTCCGGATCATTAGGGCCCCTGGTCAAGAAGCCCCGGTTTACCAAGAAGACTCCTCCCGAGCCCGTCAACAAGTCTCCCACTAAGGGGAGGAGCCAGGGACCTGCAGCAGTGGAGAACATGCCTCCACCTCCTTCGCGGCCTCTTGTCCCAGCTCGGGACCAGGAGACACCAACTGGAACCCCGCCAGCTCCCACCCCCACCGTGCGTATACCGGTTAACACCCAGGCTTTGGAGAAACTCCCCGAGGCCTTCCGAGGGACGGTCTACAAGACCGCGACCTACATGATGGAGCATTACTACAATGCCACCCCGAGGGACTTGCGGGAGATCGAGACGAGGAGCCTCGAGAATGTCATGGAGTCCTCGCTGGGGATGAACCTCACGGTAAGGTTGCCTAGTTAACTTAGTCAATTTTCTATGCTTTCTCTTTTAGCACATGCCTTACTATATATTCATTTGCAGGCGGCTTTGGCTCTACACCGCAGCATAGCTCGATCCAGGGCCAGGTTTGACGAGATCAAGGGCGAGTTCCAAACTGTTCAGGCCGCTCTTTGTCTGCACTACAACAGGAGAGAGATGCCAAGGCTGCCTTGACGGCTGTCAAGGAAAATGAAAAGGCCGCGCAGGTCGCACTGGCCGCCGCGAAGACCGATTTGGAAGCCGCCCAGGGGGCCTTGGCTGCGGCGAAGACCGATCTCAAGGCTGCACAGGCTGGCCTGGCTACTGCGAAGGCTGAGCTTGAGGAGGCCAAGGCCGCCCTTGTCGTAGAGAGGGCATCTTCCAGCTCCTCCATGGAAGCCATGCTCTATCACTGCTAGGCCTTCAACCAGGATGGCGATTTTTCCTTCCTGGCACCGAAGGTATGGGAGCCCTTCCTCGAGAAGTTCAAGGCTCGCCTTCAACAGGAGGGACCCTCTGAGAACGGGGAGACTTCCGCTGCAGACGAGCAGGAGACCGAAGGGGTAACCTCGACGGAACGGCCTGGGGGGGCCTAGAGTTCTCTTTATTTTTTATTTATTTGAAATTTTTTACAACGAGGTTTTTCTCCTTGAGACAATGGGTTTTTCTAATTTTTCATTTTAATCTACTTTTACCATTATTGCCATTTATTCTTAGCACATTTGGTAAAAACGTAGTTTGCGTTAATTTATTATTGATATGACGTGCTTTTTAAGAAAAACATCGATTAATCAATTTAAATCAACTTCTAAGCTTAGGACCTGGTTGCTTCCAGGATATTGATTTTAAAAACTTAGTTCGCGTCAATTCTATTGATATCTCGTGCTTTTTAAGAAAAACATCGATTAACCAATCTGAATCGACTTCTAAGTTTAGGACTTGGTTACTTCCATGATATTGATTTTAAAAACTTAGTTCGCGTCAATTCTATTGATATCTCGTGCTTTTTAAGAAAAACATCGATTAACCAATCTGAATCGACTTCTAAGTTTAGGACCTGGTTACTTCCAGGATATGTGCCCCCCAAGTAACCAGGTAAGGAAGTAACCAGGGAAGGACCTTGCATGGTTACTTGAAACATGCTCTTCTGACATTTCGCCCACAAAAATATACAATAATATGAAGAAACTATCTCATTATCTAATAAAACAAGGTGGATTTTCTAATTAAGCCTTACAAAAGTATTACTGATAATATTTCTTTAGGTGTATAGCGTTCCAAGTTCATTGGACCGCCTCTCCATTAAGCCGAGCTAGCTTCAAGGTTCCTTCTTTCACAACCTCTATTATTTGATAAGGTCCTTCCTAGCTTGGCCCGAACACTCCGTCCTTGGGATCCTTGCCGGCTAAGAAGACTCTTCTGAGCACCAGGTCACCTACGCTAAAAATGTATTTCTTGACCTTCGAATTGAAGTAACGAGTGATCTTCTGTTGATAATGAGTGAGCTGTAGTTGCGAAGATTCTCGTTTTTTGTCAATTAGGTCGAGGGACGCGCAAAGCAATTTGTCGTTCTGGTCTTGGTCAAATGTCCGAACCCTGTGCGAGGCTATCTTTACTTCAACAAGAAGGACGGCCTCACTCCCAAAGGTAAGGGAGAAAGGAGTGTGACCCGTCATTGTTCGGTGCGAGGTCTGGTACGCCCACAGCACCTGGGGGAGCTGTTCGGGAAAAATCCCCTTGGCTTCATCCAGCCTCTTCTTAAGGCTTGCTTTTAGAGTCTTGTTCACAGCCTCGACCTGCCCATTAGCCTGGGGATATGCCACGAAGGAGAAGCTTTTAACTATGACGTGCCTCTCACAAAATTCTGTGAAGAGGTCGCTATCGAATTTTGTTCCATTATCCAACACGATCTTCTTTGGCAGCCCGAATCGGCAGACACTATTCTTGACCACGAAGTCGAGGATCCTCTTTGAGGTAATCATCGCCAGGGCTTCTGCTTCTGCCCACTTTGTGAAGTAGTCTATAGCCACCACAGCATAGCGAACTCCTCCATTTCCTATGGGAAGGGCACCAACCAAATCAATCCCTTCGATCGCGAACGGCCACGGGGACGAGAACATCTCTAGCTCGACTAGAGGGGCTCAGGCGACCGTGGTGAACCGCTGGCACCTATCGTAACTTTTGACATAAGAGATCGAGTTTTTTGAAAGAGTGGGCCACCTTCAGGCTCAAAGGTGACCATCTTCCTTCTGCAGTCAATGGTTGCCCCATACTTTGCCAACCAATCCATACCCAGTATCATATCAAAGTCAATCATAACCAACTCTATTAAATCCACTGATAACTCTCTGCCCTCTACTGTCACTGGCAAAGATCTGACCCACCTCCTGGATACCACTAACTCTCCAGTGGGTAACAAGGTACCAAACCCCACAACATAAAAATCACAAGGTCTACACAGTCTATCAATAACACGACTATCAACAAAAGAATGTGTAGCACCAGAATCAATCAACACATTATAAGGGGTTCCAGCACTAAGAAGTTGACCTGTAACAACTGAGGGAGAAGCCTCAGCTTCTGCTTGAGTCAATGCGAACACTCGGAGCTTGGGCCGAGCTCTCCGCCTTTCTGAGTTCTTCTTTTCTTGCCTTAGGGAAATCCTTTTTAAGATGACCCACTGCTCCACATGAGAAGCAGGCCTTTGCCCTACATTCTCCCAAGTGATGCCTCTTGCATCTAGGGCACCTAGGATAAGACTTCCAGGCTTCACCACCTCTTGGACGACCCATAGATATACCACGGGGCCTCCTGTCAGGACCTGGAACTGGGAAGGTGTCAAGAACCTTCCTCTTCTGATCACTGGGGCCAACACCCCTACCAGAACCCACAAATGGAGGACCTAGCCTCCTGAATTCCCTTCTGGCTGCACTGTCACGCCAGATCTTGATCTCTGCACTCTCAGCTGTGAGTGCCTTCTCCACCACCTGTACATAAGTAGTAACTCCTGCCACAGTGGTGATACGTACATCTCGGGCTAACCTGGGCTGTAGCCCCTGCAAGAATCTCTCTCTCCTAGTCCCATCAGTGGGCACCAGCTCCATGGCAAACTTTTCCAAATGATCAAACTTCAAGGCATACTCAGTGACTGATAAGTTCCCCTGAAGTAGCCTAATAAACTCCTTGGCCTTCGCCGCCCTAATAGCATCATTATAATATTTCTCATTGAACAAAGTCTGAAACTCTACCCAACTCAGGGTATTTACATTCTTGGTCTGGGTAATCACCTCCCACCAAATACGGGCATCCTCCCGAAACATATAGGTGGCACAAGCCACCCTCTCATTACCAGATACCCTCATAAAATCAAGGATAGTGGTAATCATACTCATCCATTGTTCAGCCTTGGCAGGATCTGCACTGCCCTCAAATACTAGAGGTTATTATTTCCTGAACCTTTCGTAAAGAGGCTCCCATTTATTTCCAACCTCAAGCAGCTGCCCAGCTGCTGGCACCGACACAGGAGGTGCCTATGATCCACTGGCCACTGTAGGCCCTTGCTGTTGTTTCAGGGGACGTAACTCTTCTCCCTGTTTCAATATAGTAGCCTGCAGATCACTAACTATCTGCTGCCAGTTAATAGGAGGTGGCTGTGGAATCTGAGACTGGTCATTTTCCTGACCCTGGCTATTATTATTATTCTGGCCCTGATCACTCTGGCCAGCTGATGTGTCTGTCTATTCCGGGTTCATAATTCTGTCACTGATACCTTGCAGAAATAATGATCAATACGGCCAGTCAGGTAGTAATAACTAAACCTCTTGCCGCCTTACGGTCCAAGAACAAACAGACAATTATCACATTCCACAGTCATACAGATATACAAGCAGATACATGTTTATAGCATTCAACACTCAGCATGTATCCCATTATGATTCACAATCAATCATACTTATAAGTACATTCCAGCAATTCCCAATACTAATAAGCACACAGTTGCTGAAGATATAGTATTTCAGGGCACAGGTTTAACATAGTGCTTCATGCATACAGGTAAAGCATATATGTTGTATTTAAGCAGTCATACATATAACTACATAAATAGTTACCAAACCATGAGTCAAGCTTGACTTCAGTGATGTGTGTACATGCCCAGCCAATCTATAGGAACCCTAACCTTGGCATTGCTCTGATACCAAGTTGTAATGCCCTGGTTACCCCAGAACAGTTACGGTGAACGGTGGACCAGAAATTTGACCCGCTACCCGAGTCCTTTGGTAAAAAACGTGCTCTAAGTGTAATTAAAAGGTTAAGGTGAAAAACTACTAAAAAGGAAATGGATATTTTCATTACAAACTGCTCTGCAGAGCTAATCAAAACATTTACAAGTTGTTCTCAGTACAAAATGGTCATTACTGTTTCAAATTTACAACCCCGCCGACCTAAGCGGAAAAATAGGGTAAACCCCCTAATTCCTCTGAGAACGCCTTGGCCGTGGTGGTCAAGCGACCGCATATGTACACATCAACACTTAAGCTCTCCACTCAAGGCTGGGTGAGCTTTTCTTTCCCTTTACCTGCACCACATAGCACCCATGAGCCAAGGCCCAGCAAGAAAACACAGTAAGGCATGATATAATATCAACAATGATCATAATAATCATTCAGGACCATTAGTCCAAACAGATAGGTGACAGTCGCAACAGTCACAAAAGTGGGTATAGCCCCCTATAGCCATGTGACGGTAGGGTCACTCGGGCTTATATGATTTGTAAACCTTTCATAATTTTGAACAAGATAGGTGTATGGTTAATAGTCACCAACATAACCTTCCTCATGACCTTAGAGTCATAACCCTGGAACAGCGTTCCCTAGCCATGTGACAAACAGTCACCGGAGCCATATGCCCTGGCTCTGAATAACTGGTCTTAGACCAGACAAGCGCTTATAAGTTCATCGACCTTAGGGTCGGTCCAGCGTTAATACCCCATATGAGTCATTCAACGCTGATATCGATTAGGTCTAATCTTCATTTGGCTCGGCGTTCATGACGCTATGCCATTTCTGACTCTTTAGGTCTGTGTCCCTGATTAGTCAGTACATATACAAGTATTCAACATTTGCTAGCATTCAATAGGCAATCCATGTCCACATTTATCAATCTACATGCCTCAATAATAATCACGCATGTCACATATACACACGGTGCAGTTTTTTGACCTCAGATTCGAGCTAGAAAGATTAAAAGAACGACCTGTGAGAACGATCAACCTTTAGTCCTTTAGCGGTCACCTAATCATAACCAAACACGGGACATCATCAATAATAATGATCAACATAGGTTTCCACACCAATATCTAGCCTCCGAAAGATCAATCCCAACTAATCCAAGTAGTACGAATACTCCTAAGGCCTATAGCTAAGTTCCCGGGGTCAAAACGAACAAACGGGGTGAAAACTGGGCAAGGGCTGCGGCCCTGGCACCACGGGCCGCAAGCCCCAGAAATTCCTGAAACAAGCATCACGGCGCCCAACACCAAGGGCCACAGCGCCCAGCCAAAACAGAACCCTTTTTCTTCCTCATCGAGCCAGGGCCGTGGCGCCCAAGAACAGGACCGCGGCCCCCGACCCTGGGCCATTCCCAAACGTGTTTTCAACTTCTCCAAGCTTCCAAAATCATACCTAACCATCCCCAATCATCAAAACAAATTTCTCAAGCTTCCCAAAATACCAAAACACCAAAACCCTCAAAACCCAAGGTTCAAACCAACCAAAAACCCAACAATTCACAAAGTCCAATTCAAAGCTTAGAAACTCGGAAAACTCAAAACTTTAAATTTAGATTACCTTTGATTGGGTTGTTTTCCGTCAAATCCTTCGGTTAAGAAGCTTCTAATCTTTCCTAGGATATCTATTCCTCAATCCTCGGTTGATTCCGACTCCTAGAACTCGAGATTTCTTCAAAAATGCTCAAACGGTAAAATGAACTATCGAAAGGGAGAACGAGAGGTTTTCTAATCGTACGTTCTATCTGACAGCTACTTCAAGCTTAAGTAACCTCAAATAAAACCTAATGCTCGGGGTCCCAAAAATACCCCCGGGGACATGCATAATTTCACCCTGATCTCAAATATTCCCAATTTATCATCAAATAAACATTTCAACTACCCCAAAATTGACCCCGTTATGACAAAACCACTAATCCATTATATATGAATGTCTCATGCCGAATAGCTCGAATATATATCCATAATAATGGAATCTCATTCATAAATCAAGTTATGCACCCAAATACACAAATTCACCCTCAATGGGCCAAACTATCAAAATAGAATAATTATTCAAATGTGGACCCACATGCACGCATATAACATCATATCATAATATAATTCACATATACATGCATAATATCATTTAATGGCATAATTAGACAAGTATGGCCCTCCCAGCCTACTAATCTCGCCATTAAACCATATCGGAGAACTCGGGGCATTACAATTACATACCTTGGAGCCTGGTAAAGTACCCTCCTTGAGTCATTTTGTTCCTCGGGTAACTTCCCTGTTATGAGGTACTCGATTATGGGAGTCATCTAGGTCGGGCCGATGTCGATCATCTCGACCTCCGCCCTGATTTCCTCTATGCTTGGTCTTTCCAGGAACTTTACCAGTATCAGCCCCAAAGTTTCTGCCTCCCTGGAGGTGGCGAGCTTTGCCAGGGCGTCAGCGTTGGCATTCTCCTTCCGAGATATATGCTCAATTAAGCCATGCTTAAATGTGGATAGCTCCTCCTTCACCTTGGCCAAGTAAGCAGCCATCTTGTCTCCCCGGGCTTGGTATTCTCCCAATACTTGGTTTACCACGAGCTGGGAATCACTGTAGCATTGGACGGAACTAGCCTTCAGCTCCTGGGCCACCCTTAGCCCAGCCAATAAAGCCTCGTATTCGGCCTCGTTGTTGGATGCTTTGAATCTGAATCGCAACGTGGAATGGAATCGATGTCGCTCCAGGGATATCAAAATGATTCCAGCCCTGGACCTGTTCTCGATAGACGAGCCATCTACGAAGACTTTCCATGAGGCCCGAACCAGTTCTTCCACTGGATCTTCTCGGAATCCTGTGCATTCTGCCACAAAATCAGTCAAGGCTTGGCTTTTTATAGAAATTCGTGGTGCGTATAGTATCTCAAATTGGCTGAGCTTGATAGCCCATTTCAACAGACGTCCTGATGCTTCAGGTTTCTGCAAAACCTGCCTTAAAGGCTGATCGGTTATGACGTGTATTGAATGGGACTGGAAATATGGCATGAGCTTTCGGGAGGCCGTAATAAGGCAGAAAGCTATCTTCTCCATCAACGGGTACCGGGATTCAGCTCCGAGAAGCCTCTTGCTGATGTAATAGACAGGCTTCTGAGACCAGTCTTCTTCCCGGACCAGTACGACGCTAGTTGCATCTTCTGTGACAGCTAGGTAAAGGAAAAGAGGCTCTCCTTCTGGTTGTTTGGACAATACAAGCGGCTCGGCCAAATGTGCTTTTAGTTCAAGGAAGGCACGTTCACACTCTTCGATCCACTCGAATTTTATATTTCCCCGGAGCAGGTTGTAGAAGGGCAAACACTTGTTGGTAGATTTGGAAATAAACTAATTAAGGGCCGCCACCCTTCCTGTCAGACTCTGAACGTCTTTTCGCAACCGGGGTGATGGCATCTCGAGTAGCGACCTGATCTTATCGGGGTTCGCCTCTATCCCCCTGGTGTTGACAATGAAACCCAGAAATTTTCCTGACGCAACCCCGAAAGTACACTTTTGGGGATTTAAACTCATGTCGTATTCTCTTAAAATCTTAAAGCATTCGTTCAGATCAGAGACATGTTTATCAACATTTTTTGACTTGACCAACATGTCGTCAACATACACTTCTATGTTTTTCCCGATTTATTTGGTAAACATCCTATTTACCAACCTCTGGTACGTAGCTCCAGCATTTTTCAGCCTAAAAGGCATGACCTTATAGCAATAAACGTTAGTCGGGGTCATGGAGCTAGTGTGCTCCTGGTTCGTTGGATTCATGGCGATCTGGTTATAGCCTGAGTATGCATCCATAAAAGACATGAGCTCATGCCCCGCTGTGGCATCCACCAATTGGTCAATCCTTGGCAAAAGGAAGCAATCTTTCAGGCAGGCTTTATTTAGATAAGAAAAGTCAATGCAGGTCCGCCACTTCCCGTTGGGCTTCGGGACCAAAATGGGATTGGCGACCTAGGTCGAGTACTTTGCCTCGCGGATAAAGCTGTACTTTAAGAGTCGGGCTACTTCCTCCTCTAGGGCCTTAGCTCAGGTCGTACCTAGGCGCCTTTGTTTCTGGGACTTCGCAGGCATGTTCTTGTCCAAGTTGAGGGCGTGCATGATGATGCTCGGGCTAATCCCTACCATGTCTCCATGAGACCAGGCGGACACATCTATATTTTCTTGTAGAAACCTAATCAGCTCCGCCTTCCTTTCGCTACACAGGTTTTTCCCGAGCTTTACCATCTTCGAGGGGTCCTGTGGGTCGATATTCACCTCCTCAAGCTCTTCGATGGCCTGGAGTTCGGACCTATCCTCGCCTATTATGGGGTCGATATCATTATTCAGGATGATACTCTCACACCTAGGATTCTGAGGTTTTTCTATCTCCGGAATAAATCCTACTTCCTGAGATTCCTCGTCCTCGCCCTGGATGGTCATCGTCTGCGGCTCGGGTCGTGAATTTCCCTTCATGGAAATGCTATGGCACTCCCTGGCAGCGAGCTGATCACCTCGGACCGTGCATATCCCCGTGGAGGAGGGGAATTTCACTGTGAGGTGGCAGATGGAGGTTACAGCCTCAAATGCTATCAAGTAGGCTGACCCAGAATGGCATTGTAGGCGGCGGGACAATCGATGACCACAAATTCGAGGAGTTTAGAGACAGTTTGGGGCCCCTCTCCCAAGGTAATTACCAGCTCAATTGTTCCTATCACCGCTGATCCTCCCCTGAAAAATCCATACAGCATCATGGAGGTGGCTTTCAACTCGGTGAAGGATAAACCCATCTTTTCCAGCGTAGACCGGAACAGTAGGTTCACTGAACTCCCATTATCGACCAGTATCCTCCTGAATCTCCGGTTGGCGAGCTGGGCGGTTATGACCAGAGGGTCGTTATGGGGGAACTAGACATGACTAGCATCTTCCTCGGTGAATATGAATGGCTGCCTCTCCAATCTCTGCTGTTTGGGCAGATGCTGCTATGGGACGAACTCCACTCCGTTGTGAGCCTTCAACTAATTGACATACCTCTTCTGGGCCCCCTGCTCGTGCTGGCCAGGTGGCGGCCTCCGGAGATCGTGGATATCTCTCCTCCTATCACAGGAGGAGGGGTGTCCTGATTTATCCAGGCCCGGGCTGACTCACCGGAGCTTCTAGAGCCGGTTGACTGGCGGGAACTCTGTTCCGCACATATTGAGCCAAGGGTCTAGCTCTGATGAGAGTCTCGATCTCATCCTTCAAATGCCTACAATCTTCAGTGTTGTGCCAATGTTGTTGTGGAATTGACAAAACTTGGAGGGGTCCCGCTTGGCCTTCTGGTGCTTCAAAGGTTCCGGCTTTTTCCAGGGAAGGCGGGCAAAGTTTGCTAGGAAAATGTGCTCCCTAGTGTATGTGTGCTCGGTGTAAGTCGCGTAGACTGGCTTAAAATTTTCCATGGGCTTGTTCTTCTTCAGGCCGTGCTGGCCGCCCTCGCTGCTCCTTTTTCTCTTGCCTCCACCCAATTGGTTATTCTATGTAACGGTTTGAGTCGTTTTCATGACATCCGTTTCCACTCCAACAGGCTGATCAGGGGCTTGGCTGGTTCCCGCGACCGATGCTCGTGCCTCTTCCAGGTTTATCCATCCTTGGGCCTTGTTTAGGAATTCATCCATGGTGCTAACACCTTTCCTCTGTATCTCTTTTCGTAGTCCGCCTCCAACGAGGATCCCAGTCCTCAAGGCCATAAGCTTGGAACTATCGTCCGCGTCCCTGGCTCGAGCCGCGACGTTTGCGAACCTGCTCAGGTAAGCTTTCAAAGGTTCCTCGGGCTGCTACTTCACATTCGCCAGGGTGTCGGCTTTGACGCAGGCAGCTTGAGAAGCTCGGAACGCCCTCTTCAAGTCCGCAGAGAAGGTCTTCCACGAGCTGATGGACTGTTTTTTATTCTGCTTGAACCATTGCCTTGCCGGCCCAGTCAAGGTGGAAGGAAATATCAAACACCTTAGCTCAGGGGTGATGTTGTGGGCCATCATCAGGGTGTTGAACATACCCAAATGATCCGACGGGTCTCTGTCCCCGTCGAACTTGGACAAGTGGGGCATACGGAAACCAGGTGGGTACGCTGTGGCTGCTATGCTGGGGGCGAAGAGCTCGAGTTCGTCCCCCGAGTCGTACTCATCTTTTTCCTTTTCCGATAATAGCTTCTTCATCAGCTCCTCCATCTGAGCTAAACGCTCTAGGGTTTGGTCCTTACTTCCTTGGTTGTTCTGGGGTTGTTCAACAGCTCCAGTTCCATTGTAAATGTTAGGTGGGTTATTGTCCCTCTAAGCTCGAGCTTGGTTAGGTGGGGCATTCCCACTGTCACGTACTTCCAACAGACCATCCCCTTGGTGAGCATGGCTACCATTTCTAGCCGGATCTCCTCTCTTTGAGTTGAGGCAATCTTAAAGGTCGGCCCTTGGGATGGCCCGAGGGCTTTGAGCCGAACTTAAGCGATTACGCAGGTCCTCACCGGACATGCCACTTCGGTGACTCCTAGTCCAGTAACTCCCATTTGAAAAACTCAGAGCCTGCTGCTGAGGGTGAGGATCCGGGACTTCCCCGTTCGCTCGGCTGCGACAGGCACGACCGGCGGAAGGAGGATTTCTCCTGCTGCTCCCATGAGCCGGAATGTCCCATACTAGACGGGGAGGAGATGGGTATCTTATTGGCGACAGGGGATGTCTAATTGGTGACGCAATCCTAGTCCCGTTCGAGCGGATCAAGCTAGGTCGCGACCACTCCATTCTCCGCGTCCTGTGCTCGGCGGTCTGACTGAGGTGCAGGACGGCTGGCCGGAGCAGGCTGTCTCCGCGAGCTCTCCTCGGATCTCCTCCGCGAGCTGCCTCAGGCCCTTCTGGGTGCGTTCGATGGTGGAATCGAGCTAGGGGTTAAGATTCGGACCGATCGACTGAATTGCTTATTGGCCCTAGGAAACTCCTCAAACACAGTTTCTTGGTGGTGGTGCGACGTGAGGGTAGAACTCGAAGTTGAGGTTCTGACTGACCGGCTGGGCCTGGACCAGTTATCCCAGCGGGACTTATGAGTCCCAATATGCCTCTTTCCGACGTTAGCGTCAGTTGTAAGAGGGGGTAGCCGGGCCAAGAACTCTTCGATTTGCTTGTTTGCTTTGGATAGCTGACTCCTCAACTATGCGTTCTCCATCTCTATCGCCGTGTGGAAATCCGGATTTGGATTTGGCGACTGGGGTGCCGAACTTCCAGTGTAGCCCTGGCCCATTGGCTACTTTCCCGGTCGCTGCTGGACCTCGGGGTTTCGTTCATCGGATATGGCAGCATGGTGGGCCTCCTGCTCATCATGTTGATCCGCTTCATTACCATGCCTCGAATGGGTAACCACCATGGTCAGGTTTTCTGCACTAGCACCAATTTAAATCCTCTCAATGAAAGCACCAAAGTGTTGACGCGGTTCTTTGCCAACAGGTAATTATACGAATAAAAGGGATGGATTAGTGCTAAATCGTGAACCGTACTATGAAAATGTCGTAACTCTAAACTGGCGAAATTAGTATCAGGGGAAGGTTATCACTCCTTTTCTTTTTAGGTGGTTCGAAGGTTAAAATCCCTCTAGTCCACCAGTCAATATTATTGATATCGCTTGAGTATTCCTTACAGAGTGTTTCTTTACCACAAAAATCCCCCAACCCCTTGCAACGCCCAGGGTCTTGGTATTTATAGGGAGAGGATACATGGGTGTTGGTAAAGGGGGTCATCCTGTGACCTTCTTACCCGTCATGTCACTTCTGTGACACTGATGATTAATTCCTAAAACCTGACAATGATGTGTAGGCTAATCAATAGGTAAGGGGGATAATGGGCCGCATGGCCCAAACCAGTCGTGGGAAGCCTGAACACACACGTTTATACTGCGTGTCTGAGAATTCGGGAATGGAATAGACACGTGATGTCTGATATGCGCACTTTTACATTGCGTGGTAGCCTTTACAAGGATTCGAGTGTCAAATCTATGCCGCACCTCGAGCTTGATGTAGCGCCAGCTCATGATGTCCATACTGCTGATCCTCTGCAGTCAAGTAGACTGCTAACTCTCTGATCAGCTAGGGCTAGGGAGGTGGAGACTCGTAATAGCAGCTCCAGGTGGACGATTTACACATGGCGGACTAAATTATGCCCTTTTCCAGCTCGCTAATAACTCACGGATATTTAGGGCGTACAATTTCCAAATATAAACTCCACTACAAACCATCCCACAATCACTTTTCATATGCTCATGGTATATCAAAGGGAAGGAAAAATAACAAAGTTTCAAATAAGCTCAAAATAAGTTTCATACCAAAAAAAAATCACATTAAGCTCAAAAATTGGTAACTAAGGATTTAATACATCAAAGTTGGCCCTAAAGGCTCAATCATTCCAAAGAATTGCCTAAATCATCTTCCTAAGCATGCATAATAGCAAGCAAACAAGTTCTAGGATAACAACATTTTCATAATTTTTTTTCAACATTCAACAAGCATAAAAAAATTTCAATTACACAAAATTTATTAAAAATCATGATTAAGCTCTCAATTATTTAAGTAGACTCATGTAAACATGTCAAGGAATATTCAACTAAGCACACGGATATTTAGCTTCATTCCCATTTAATTTATACAACACATCATTCACACTAACACCCTAAAATACCTAAACAAAACATAACAGACACAACACAACACGACTAAAAAATAACATAATAAATACAAAACAATAAATCTCTTCCCCCAAACTTAACATAAACATTGTCCCCAATTTTTAAATAAAATCTAAGGAAAAAGAAACTTACCTAAAACCTCAGACTGCTTAGAATGATATAGATTTAGATGGTGAATAGAAATGGGGAAAGAAAATGTAACGCCCTAGATAACCAAGACTGTTACACTTTGTATTTGAAATAGTGCAAGAATTTCTAATCAAGTACTTTGAATAAAAATGTGATCCTAAAGTCATAATTAGGTTAGGGTAAAAATATTTTGATCATAAATGGTTAATTTTCATTAAAATAGATGGTTGGTACATGGGACCCCAAAAACAGGGTTTAAAAGACAGATTTACAAACTCTCAAAAGTTATATACAATCAGTGGCCATTAAATGGAAAAGTACAAGTGTTAGGCTTCCGTCCCTGTACTTCCCTCGGCCGTGGTTGATGAGCAACTGACAAGGTACACCTCGCCCCAGAGCTCTCGAACTTATGGTTGATCCACCTTACCCTTACCTTTACCTGCACCACATAGCACCCGTAAGCCAAGGCCCAACAAGAAAACCATAATAGTATAGCATAATCAATGGTGATAATCAATAAATCGCAAGACAGATTACAAGATATTCAATAAGACATAGCATCAAACTATCAATAGTAACATATATATCCAATAATTCATCTCAATCAACATTTAATACTCAGGGTCGATGCCCTTAGGCCGTACCCTCTGTTTAATCCACTGACTCTGATTCGCTTCTCATAGTGGGCAAGCCGCATCCTGTATGAAAATTATCAGCCCCCGGCTCTCTTAGGCCGTTCATTTCCATATGCCAAATTATTCATTTAGACATAAAATATACATGTTCAAGTATTGGGAACTCAGTCCTGATGCAACCACTCAAGGGTGCAGTTTTCTCACCTTTAATTCCGAACGGAGAAAATGAAATGGTTCCGAGCACGATCCTCAGCCTTGAGCCTTGGCGATAAACCAAGTCACAGTGTTCAATGGGTAATTTTTAACTTCCAATACAAATAAATACTTAGGAGACAAAAACTAGCCTTCGGTACAACAATTTTTACTAAACCGGGTAGTAGAAATTGTCCCGAGCGCCTAGGTTCGAACCCCCGAGCCTTACCAATTCTAGAAACCATTCTAAGGCTAAAAACCCTAGGGGGTCGCGACCTGGCTTAGTGGGTCGCGAATTTCCCCCAAGTCAGAGAGCAAGGACCCAAGCCAAAGGAGAGGCGGGCCACAACATGGCTTAGTGGGTCACGGCGTGCCCTTAAGTCAGAGGCCAACCCAGGCCCTTCTGGGCACACGCATTGTGGCACCCCAGAGCTGGGTCGCAGCGCACCCTCTTCAAGCCCAAAAATTATGGGTGTTTCACATGCTTCTCCCAGTCAATTTTTACCACAACCTCATCCAAAGAGACCTCCAAACCTCAACCAAACAACATGTTTAAACATAAAATCACCACAAAACAGACTGAAGTTTCTATCCCAAATTAGTGGCAATTCATCACTTAATTTACACCCAAGAACCCAGAATTAAGCATGTTCTAAGCTTCAAGACTACTCATCTAAATTCCACCCTATTGAACTAAATTCTTCAACAAATTAAAAGACTAAAGATTACCTCAACAATGGCTTAATCCTCCTAAGTTCTAGCTTAATTCCCAGCTTGCTCCCTTAGCCTTTTCCTTCAGCTTAGCCCAAGTCCTCCCCTTCAATTTTCCTTCAAAGAATTCCCAAATTAGGCCTAAGTTCCCTGCCCTTTTCTTCCTTAACATCAAGGCACAAATGAGAGAGAGATAGTGTGTGTGTGTGTGTGCAAAATCGTGAGAGAGTTGAGAGAATGAGCATGAAGTTTCTACCCCCTTCTGTTTTATTTATAAGTGTTTACTATGTATATCCCTTAGTTCCTAGGCAAATGACCCTATTGCCCTTCTAAATTAACTAATCCTCATGCTGTCCCTAGGGGTGAAATGATCATTTCGCCCAGTTCCCGCTAATTCCTCACGTGTTCCTAATATCTACCTACTAATCACATCATCCAATTAATTACCAATTATTTATTCAATGTCCAATAATTTCGAAATTATTCTCTAAGTTCCCATAAATACTTGTAGGCCCCTCCCAAGCCGGGTATTGAACCCCGCTGTGACTATTTCTCCAATCCGCTCACTAGGATCGTCTCGAGCCATATGCTGCAAATATATCCACATAATAATGTGGTCTCAACAATTTATCACATATAATCACATTTATGCCCTCAACGAGCCAAAATTACAAATATGCCCTTATAAGCTATAAACGGTCCACATGCATATCTAATATTCACAAAAATGCATGTCACATAGTCATATTAATCATGCATGCCACATAATCACACATATACCAAATATGCCCTCCCAGCACGCTAATCAAGGCCCATAAGCCAAGTGTTCATAATCCAAAACTAAATAAAACTAATAAATAGAATGCAAATAAAATATTGGAATGCCTCCAAATGCGCTGTCGTTAACGTCATTTAGCCGGACACTTATTTTCCTTTATATTCAACTTGGATCAAGTCCACCCCTCACATCCTTGAGAGCCATAGTATCATGGGAAGATACTCTTTTCCTGATATTGCATATTTTTTAAATTTTCCACCGCTCATGAAACAATCGCGCTTTCTCACTAAATATCATCTTCACTTTTTGACGAATTGCTCGTTTTCCCCCTTTCTCCATAGTTTTCTTTTTAGTAGCTTCCAGTTTATCACCCTCATTTTCCACCACATCAACTCTACATCAATTTGGAACCGCCATTGCTGCAAAAAATTTAAATGTTACCTCTTCTTTTTGCACTCGCAACTTCGATTAACCTTTTTGCACATCTATTAAGGCTCTGGCAGTTGCTAAAAATGGCCTTCCAACAATAATGAGAATATTTTCATCTTCCTCCATATCAAGAATAATAAAATATGCAGGGAAAATGAATTTTTCTACCTTTACTAGAACATCCTCAATAATACCCCTCAGATGCTTTACTAAACGATTTGCCATTTGCAAAGACACGGTAGTTGGTCGAGCCTCTCCTAATTTTAACTTTCTAAAAATAGATAGAGGCATTGAATTCACACTGGCACCTAAATCACATAAAGCCTTTGTTTCTACTGAAACCCCTATAGAACATGGGATGTTGAAACTACCAGGATCTTTAAGCTTGAGAGGTAGTTTCTTCTGAAGTATCACATTGCACTCCTCAGTAAGTGCCACTGTTTCATAGTCCTCTAGCTTCCTTTTCTTTGACAAAATTTCTTTCATAAACTTCACATTACTTGGAATTTTTTCAAGTGCCTCAGCAAACAGAATATTGATGTGTAGCTTTCGAAGGATATCCAAAAATTAAGAAAAACTACTTATCAAGCTTATTCTTTTGAAGCCTCTGAGGATATGGGATATTTATATGGTGATCTATACTTATTTCTGGCTCATTCTCTTATTTCTCAGTAACATTAGACCCACTCACTTCCTTCTCCTTATCAACCACATTTGGCTCTTTTAACTCCTCGCCACTCGTCAAGGACATTGCATTGCACAATTCTTTTGGGTTTACCTCAGTAGTGCTTGGTAACTTCCCTTGAGCACGATTTGTCATCAAAGTAGCCAACTGTCCCATTTGAGTCTCCAATCTCCTGATAGATGCCCTAGTTTTTCTCATGAATTGGTTCAACGTGTCTGACTGTGCTTCTGGTGGGTTAACTTGAGGATGCAGTGGTGGATGTTGTGGCAATGCGTGACGAGGATCATAATACGGTCGAGGATTTAGCCCATATATTGATTGATGGGGTGGATATTGAGGATGATTTTGTGGGTACGGCGGTTGTGCTCCTTGATTATTTTTCCAAGACAAGTTAGGGCGATTTTGCCACCCTTGATTATAGAACATGGGATATAGGTTATTGGCTTGCCTTTGGCTATTTCCTATGGCTTAAACTTGTTCCATCGGCAAATTAATTAAATCCATTGCAGACACTGGTTAGGTGGATGCACCATTCCACACATTTCAAACACACTTTGTAATTGCATGGTTTGAGCTATGAGGTTATTCTGTTGTAATTGTTTTGTTAAGGATGCCTCTTGAGTTGTAAGCATTGAGATGACATCTAATTCAATCATCCTAGCCACCTTCTTTGTACTTTTCCTCTCAATTACCCACTAGTAATTGTTCATGGCCATCTCTTCTAGGAGATCATAAGCTTCATTGGCACTCTTGCTCATAAATGCCCCTTCTCCTACTGCAGCTATGATAGTGCAAGTAATACCGCCTAACCCATTGTAAAAATTAAGGACTAACATCCATTTTTCAATCCCATGATGAAGGCATTTTCTTAACAACTCTTTAAATCTCTGCCATGCATCATACAATGACTCTCTCTCCATCTGACAGAAATTATTAATCTCCCATCTCAACCGTGCAGCCTTGGATGGGGGAAAGAATTTTGCAAGGAAATTTTGAGCAAGCTCCTCCCATGTGGTAATAGAGTTAGCCTGTAGGGAAATCAACCAACTCTTTTCTCGGTCCCTTAGTGAAAATGGAATCAACCTCAACCTGATTGCGTCATTGCTCACCCCATTCATCTTAAAGGTCGCACAAAGCTCTATGAAATTAGCTATGTGTAAGTTAGGGTCCTCTGTAGGCAAGCCTCCAAACTGAATAGTATATTGGACCATTTACAAAATCATTGGCTTAATCTCAAAATTATTCATAGCAATTGTTGGTGGTCTGATGCATGAATCACTCCCGTAACAGTTGGGAGTACATAATCTCTTAAACTTCTAGCCCTTTGATCAGCAGGGACCTCAGCAGCCACTGCCCCTTTGACATCATTGGCAACACGATTTACTACATTCCCTTTATTTGTAGCCATGGTAAAATCCATCCTTTTCTTTATCTTTCGGTTCTTTATGCACGTTCTTTCAATTTCAAGATCTACTGGTATGAGCTCCTTTTGTCTACTTCCCCGCATATATCAATATTTCCTAAAACAAAATACAACCTTGATCCAAATGAGTATAAAATATAAATACCAAATTAGAACAAAAAACAATTAATTTTGATATTGGATATTAAGTCCCCGACAACGGCACAAAAAAGTTGATCGTGAAAATATGATACACAAGCATACGTAATCAATTCAAGTAATATAGATAGTAAATAAAGTATCGTTCCCACAAGGACTATCAACCAATTACCAATAAATGCTTTTAAATTTCTACGTGGCAGTCGAAAATAGTGTTGGATTTTATGCCTTTATAAAACCAAATTTCTTATGTAATTCATTCATTATCAATAAAGTAGTAGAAATCATTTTGTTCAATCAAATTTCCTTGTTTACATATTTTATTACATGATTAATTATTATTAATACAAACGTTTATAAAATCCCGAACATATGTATATTTACAATTATAGTGACTCGGTCACAGTGGATTATAATTGTAATTATATGTTCCAAAGCATTTTTGTCCGAAGATTAAATCGGTACACTGGATTTTTATTGATTGGGTAATCTACAATAAGATCTACTTACACATCTGGTGTGATGTCATATCCAGGACATTGACCAAGTATATAAGATCGGATGTATTTTGTTACATATGATTGGACCGATATTGATTATTGACGAGATAAATAAGTATGTTACTATCTACTAATCATATCACAACGTTGACTATAGGTCAATTCAATCTTGATTCTGATTGATTAATATTCTGCTAATTGTATTATTCAAGTCTTTTGATTTGTTCGTTACCATCTTACCCTACGGACTAGCTCATACTTACATATTGGAGATTTGGTTGTATAATTGAGTGGGAGTATTTATCATAGATATGAAATCTATAGCTTCTGTTTAAGAAGTGGAATGATGATTTCCTTATAGCTTGGTTCATGTGTTAAATGATAGAGTACTCATATCTTAAATTAAATTTATGGAAATATCATTTACAAGGAACTTAGTGGGTGTTAATGATAAAATATCAATGAGAGGTAAAACAGTAATTTGCACCCATCTCATTAGTAGATCATCTATAGAGGATTGAATGACGGTTATGGTTATAATAATGGATAACGTATTTACATTTGGTGTAAAACATTTTATGAATTTAAAAGTGCAATTCTGAGTCTATAGTGGAGTCACGAGGAATTAATAAGGTAGTGAGATTATTTATTATAAATAAACTCATGGTAACTTATTGGAGCTTGAGTTCATGGATCCATGGTCCCCATGTCATCTCTTATCAAAATGAACAGAGTAGTCTTGAATAATTAATTTAATTATTAATTATAAAAATATCACATTGACTAGGTCAATGAAAATAAATAATGTTAAATTATTTATTGATATCTTGTGAGAAAAGAAAAAGAAGAAACTTTGAGGATTTTATTACAAAGTCTCAAAAAGAGAGTGTTATAGCCAATTGGGACAATTTTGTTAATACTGATAAATTGGTATTAATATTAATAAAATGAATTAAATAAAGGTCAAAATTATAATTGGTTGATTTTGACAAGTATTTAATTAAGTATAATTATTAAATAATCAAACAAAATGGGTCACTAAACCCTATTTTGTGTCCTAGCTAATTGCCTATATATACTAGTATTATAGAATGCATTAGAAGAACAAAAAGCTGAATTTGACAAAGTAAAAATTCACTACTAATATACTATACCTAGCCGCCCACTCTTTTTTAGTTTTCTCTCTAGGAAATCTCTTCTCATGTGTTGAGACTTGCCCACACAAACACTAGGTTGTTTTAGAGAAAGACTTGGAAGATCGTGGTCTTGTTTTAAAGCAGTTTGGATTCCTTTCCATACCTAGCATTCAACAAGGACAAAAGGTTAGGGAATCCAAAAGGTGTAGTCATTGTTCCGCTATGCATCTCGGAGCATGCATATAGCCTTATATAAATGAGATCCTGCAAATAGAGTGATTTTTAAACTAAGACTTAAAATTAAAATAAATTTTGCAAGAATAAAGATTGATTCAATAATTAAAAACCTAGGGTGTTAACTTCATCAACTTTTCATTCTATTAATTTTATTAATCAGTTCTAAATTTCTTTATTCCTATTCTAATAGCAGGTTAAGAAAAATTGATTCATATTCTTTTTAAAGATATAAGATCTCAACCTATATGCAAGTTTTCTACATCTCTGTGATAAACTTAAACATATAGCAATAGAAACATAATTACTACACAAGACATACATGTACTTTCGTCCAATATGTAACGTATGTTTATATAAAAATAGCATATTCAATTCTCATCTTTCAAATTTTGAATCAAAATCATAAATCAAGCAAATATGGATCAGGAATTTATTAGAATTAAACAAACATTATATAGATTAAAATAAAGAAGAAGCATCAATAGAACATCATAATAAGATTAAATAGAAATCCAAGTGACTACATTAAACCCTAGACAGAAGTATTTAGTTCATATCAGACATGACTAAAACACAAAATAATTATTCATAAACATAAAATTCAAAGACTTGAAGAAGAAATAAAAAATATGAAACTGCAGAAAAAATAATCTCATAATCAAATTTTATCTCTATACTCGTAATTAAAATCTAACCTAACCTTAATTAAACCCAAAAGTATGAATTTATACCAACAAAAACACGATTTCCTCTTTTTTCATAGGCGGGTCGCGACTTGGCCTTTCCTAGGTCACGGTTCGTGTCTTTTTAAAGCTCTTCAAAATTTGGTTTGCCCTCCAGGCACCGCGACCCTCTAAACCCAATTCGCGGCCCGCCTCTCCATGGACCTGCTTTTTGCCTCTATTTCTTCTAGTGTTGCGACTCTATTGACCAAGTCGCGACTCTAATTCCTTTCAGCAAACCTTCAGCCTCTGACTTTGCTAGAGTCGCGGCCCTTAAGCCCATAATGTCACGACTCTAATTCTATTTTTTTCCAGATTTTAACCTTTTGACATCCTTCCTTCATCAAAACATATTATTATTCATCCTTAGCATTAATTTTGACTAAGTGACCATTGAAAGCTCCTTTTTTTCACCATTTGCTCTTCTTTTCACATTTATCTCATGATTCAATGCACCAACCTACAACAAAGTCAAAAACAAGTGTAATCTTGCACAAAAAAAACATAAATACTCAAGATTACCACAAAAATACATCCTAAAACAACAAAATTACATAATTACATTTATGCCCTCAACAGTCCAAAATTAAAAACATGCCCTTATTCACATAGATGGGCCCACATGAATATTTAATACACACAAACATGCATGTCTAATCACATTACCATACAATTCATTTATATCACATAATCACGCATATATTCTATTTCTCACTCATATAATCCCAATTGGGCCCTCCAGGCGCTGTAGAGAATGCACCCCATAGAGAAATTGGCTTGAGAGAAATTAGCTTAGTGCATGATACTGGCGTCTAGAAAACTGTGACCCTACTTTCATGCTCACCCATAATAGTTTTTACTGACCAGCCACTACGGCAAGTCTTGTAGAAACCAAAAGTCATTGGTCGACTATTAAAATGGGCAGTTGAGCTGGGGTAGTTTGAAATTTCCTATGCACCTCGAGCAACCATAAAGGGAGAAGCCTTAGTGGATTTCATAGCTGAATTCACCGGACTCCCTGCCAGCGAGTCGATTATAGAGACAGATGATCAAGACCAAACACCCGCTTGGAAACTATTCTTAGACGGGTCATCTAATGAGCACAACGCTTGGAAAGGATTGATCTTAATCACCACCGAGGGACATCGATTTCATTGTGAAATCACATTCAACTTTACAGCCTCAAACAATGAAGCCGAGTACGAGGCACTGCTCATATGTTTGAGACTAGCTAAGGAGATAAACATAAAGTCAATATAAATATACAATGAATCCCAGCTAGTTGTTTATCAGATTATTGGATAATATCAGGCTAAGGGCCTTAAGATGGTTTCATATCTAAACAAGGCGAAGGAATTACTAAAACAATTCAAGAAGTATACTCTCCAACAAGTACCTCGCGACCAGAACGCAAACACCGATGCCTTATCCAAGTTAGCAAGTGCCAAAGATGTCGAAACTTTAAGCATAGTACATGTAGAACTCTTATCAGCACCCAGCATTCAAGTGGAAGAATCCTCCCTAATAATAAAAGTACCTGACATGTGGATGACTCTCGACATTCAATATCTCAAACATGGAGTATTTTCAGCAGATATGAATAAGGCGAGGATACTGCAAAGGCAATCAGCTCGATTTATCCTGCTCGATGGAATCCTATATCGGCGAGGATATTCAATGCCTTTATTAAGATGTATCTCTAAGGAAAAGTTAAAGAAATGATGAGAGAAGTACATGAAGGATCTGTGGAGATCATGATGGGGGGAAAATTTTGTCAAAGAAGATTCTCCGACAAGGGTATTTCTGGCATGCGATGATCAAGGATTCCATGGAATTTGTTAAGAAGTGTGATAAATGCCAATTATTCTCCAAGATACCTCGAGCAACCCCAAATGAGCTTAAACAGATTCAAAGCTAATGGTCATTCATAGTTTGGGAAATAGATCTGATCGGATCTTTGCCCACATGAAAAGGAAATGTCAAGTATGCAGTTGTTGCTGTCGACTAATTTATTAAGTGGGCTAAAGTTGAACCACTCGCGACAATCACATCTAAGAAGGTGTTGGATTTCGTTGTCAAAAACATTGTATACCCATATTGATTGCAGAAAAAGTTTGTATCAGACAATGGCAGGCAATTTGACAGCGACCTGTTTATCGATTTCTATGAGCGGTATGGTATAACGAAGAGTTTTTCATCGGTTACCCATCCACAAGCCAACGAATTGGTATAAGCTGTGAACAAAACTCTGAAGGACACACTAAAGAAAAGGCTCAAAGAAGCAAAGGGAGCGTGGCCAGAACAATTGCTAAAAGTACTCTAGTCATATAGAACATCTCACCGAACAACAACAGGCCATATGCCATTTTCCTTAGCCTATGGGTATGAAGCCATGTCACTAGTCGAGTTAGATCCACCATTGCATAGAAGGATGACATACGACCAGAAAATGAATAACCAGTTATTAATGGAGTCTTTGGACTTGGTTAATGAAAGGCATGAGCAGGCTCAACTACGAGTGGCAGCTTATCAACAAAAGGTCGCTCGATATATTAATTCCAAAGTACGCGAGAGAAAGTTTGACGTGGGAGATTTGGTGCTTAGAAGAGTTTTTCTCAACACTTGCAATCAAGTTGCTGGAGTGCTTGGACCAAACTAGGAGGGTTCATATCAAATTGAAGAAACTCTTCAACCAGGTACCTACAAACTTGCTCACTTAAATGGAGATCTCGTTCCTCGCTATTGTAGAACACCTACACAAGTACTATCAATAAACATATTTTTTTAAAGATTTGGCTTGTATTAATTTTACTTTTTACAAGTTTTTGAATAAGGGATGACCAGTTAGATGGCTGGTCGCTTATAAGTGTAAGATCAAATTTTGATCACTCGTACAGACACAAATTTTTTCCATTTATTACAAGAAATAAAAGGAATTGTGTGCAGCCAGTTATTCTTGCCAATTATCGTATTTTTTACAAGTATTTTCTTATTACGTGTGTTATTTTTCTATATTATCATTAATTATTTATAAGTACGCGAGCAGTAATGTTCGAACAGAAATTGGTCAGTGGAAAGTGACCGAGAACCATAAACTCCTCGATCACTTAGGGGGCATATAAGATACTAAGTGAGAAAAACATATGATAAACATATGTGAACACACGAGAAAAATAAGGGAAAGCATACTACGACACTTAGAGTATTTTCAGAATTTTTGGTTAATTTTGTGAAATCATTGTAAAGTGTTATTCTAAGTTCAGCCATACGACCAGGTTATAATAACAATAGAGGTGCAACTGTTATAATATCAAAATGAAATATCTTTACACCGCGAGAAATTGCTGCTCGAATGTAATTAAAAATGTTAAAATTAAATAAAACTGCCTTAGGTAGAAAATTGTCTAAACACCGCGAACAATTTGTTCGGGTGTTTTAATTACATTAACAAAAAAACATTTACTGAGCAGTTGAAAGGGGGTCATGTTGAGGCTGTTGATCGACTGAAGGGCTAGGTTCTTGATCAGCACCATTGATGCCCATCGCCAAGGAAATTTCAGGAGAATTCGGGACATTTTTCTCCTCCTCTAGGCGAGCAGCGCACTTGGTGAGTTTGGCTTGTTTTACCTGCTCAGGAAGATAGTCAAAGTTTGCCTCTGGGTTGTTCTTCTAGATCATATAAAAGCAGGTGAATGCAGCTCCTCGAAACGTCTCCAGATTTTGGGCATTTTGTTCTTCGAGTAGCTTCACTCGATCCTCTAGTTCAATCGCTTCCTTCATGCTGGCCTCCAAATCCTCTTACAGCTTTGCTGCTTCCTTGAAGTTAGTTTCAGAGGCTTCTTTGAATTTCTCCTTCATAGCAACAGCCTTAGCCATATCTTCTTGGCTCCTTTATAACTCCTCAGTCAAAGTGGCGGCTTTGTCATCGGCTACCTTGACTTTGGCTTCCCATGCCATGACCTCCTCAACATGATTTGTGACAACCTCCTCCATGTTGCACCAACCTTTGGTTACAATAAGAATACCCTATGAATAGAAGAAAGATATAGTCATTAGAAATCATAAAAAAATTGAATGTGTTCGAGTACAACTAAATTCTAAGAGCTTACACTGAGGATTTCATTTAGCCCCCGACCAAGGATTTGGTTAGGTTTCAGCGAGGAGAGAAAAGCAAAAGTTTTCGGGCTGCGACGATGCTTGAATAGCTTGTGAAGTCTACCATTGGTTGAGCAATAGACATTGCTCAACAACTCTGTCGCCAAAGCTTCCTGGTCGTTGGTGGGCACAAAGCAAGGAGGTGGAGGAGGTGTAGCAGTTTTGGATGGAGTAGGTGCTGGAGGATTGTTTGATCATATCCTTTTCCTCGAAGGTTCCCCACTGACGTCTCCAGTGTTTTTTCTGCTCAATTTCTTCTAGTTTTCTAGTTTGCCTCCAAAAGTATAGATGTTGAACGCGTCATCAACTTGCAGGACTACAAGACAAACAAACAAGCAAATAAGTCAATAAATAGTTTTGCATGATAATGAAACAAACTAAAAGGAATTCTAAGTGATATACCTGAACTATAATTCCTGGTCGCTACATTATTTAAAGAACTACTACTACACTCACTATCTGCCTCAAAGAAGTCCAAGTTAAAACTACAGGTCGTAAATTTAAAATTGTCGTCCCTATCAAACAAATTATAAGGGATGGGTAGTTTATCTGGGAGTGAAAAATCTATACCATTCTCATCAGAGGATTTGAGTATAGGACCAGCATATTCGGGTAATTTTTGTTTTCCCCTCCCATGTCAAGGAGGGGTACTGGCTGGTCGAGTGTTGGGGCTTGGCTCTCAAATGGTCACTCCCGTTGGTTGACACCTTTGGGGCTGTGACACATCTTTCTGCTCGGTGTTTTCTTGCCCTTTGGTGCCCTCTCCGGTGGCACTCATCACTGTTGATTCCCTCACTTCTTGGTGAGGTTCTAAAAGGTCGAACAACCTTAAATTGCTCTCCGTGACCTACTCTTTAACGTTTTTCTCTATATTCGTTATGCCAGCTAGGGTTGCGGCTCTTATCTCAATTTCTGGAGTAGGGTTTTGTCGATACCATGGACCTAGATACAACGCAAATCAACTAAGGACGAGGAAAAGATGAAAAATCACTAGATGAATGTCGAACAGAGATTAAAAGTTTACCTCCTTGCGTAAAGGCCATGTTTTCAGTGACCAAGTTGGTCGTGAGGAAATACTCCTAGAAGTACTTTCCCATGTTAGACTTATAAGTTATGTCACTCAGGAATGTGCGAGTGGTTTCCTGGTGATAGAAGTGGAAGAACCTGTGTGCTTTTTATTGGGGTTGGATTTAAGACCGAACAGATAGTTGATCGCATGAGGAGTAGGCACAAGCCATTTTTTGTGGTCGTATAGGACATATAGTGCTTAAAGTAATCTATATCTGTTATGAGTTATTTGGGAAGGGGCTGCCTTGAAGTGATTGGCCACCCCTCAGAAAAAATCATGCAAGGGCAAGATTGCCCCTGCATCTATATGGTACCTTGACCAGGCACTGTAAGCACCTCCGGGCATGTCTGCCCTCTGGTCAGGTGTAGGTTTGTATAAGGTAATCCCAGGAATCCTGTACTTCTTGGGATACTTAGCCACCATTCTAGTTGATATGATGCTCGGAGGGGCTATGTACCAGGCTACCTCTGCTCGGGGGCCATCGTGTGGATGGGCCTTGGGCTGAATATCTGGTGGTGAAAAATTTAAGGGTTGAGGGTCATTTGAGGGACCCTTGGTGTTGGTTGCAGGCTAGCTGGTATGTGAGTTTGTAGGTTTACTTTTTCTGTGAGAGATGTGTTTGACACGACCCATATTCGGTTGGTTCTATGAAGGATTGTAAGAAGGATTAGTCGTAGGGTTTGGGTGTGATGTCGGAGGTTCTGGAAAAGGCAAAGAAGGTTGTTCTTGATCCTCAAACAGGAAAGTGAGAAGATCTTCATCTATTGGTCTCTCACCTCCCCAAGGATCATGCATGAATATCTGAGAAGGCTAAAGGGGAAGTGAGAATCTATGACCAATAGATGAAAGAAAAAGAAAAGTAAGGATAGTGTTGCTCGTGTATAAAAGTTAAGCTTTTATACGACCAGCAGCATCCTGATAAAAACCCAAAAACATGCGAGCATGGTGGAAAATGGATCAAAAAGCGAATTTGAAATGTTTTTTCGAAAAAACTTTTCAACTCTAAAAATTAGGCGGGAAAAACCCAATTTTCCCAAAACACTCAAAATCGAATTTGCACTTCAATTTTGGATCTGAAATTAGCGTAAATATACTCCCTATTTCTTTTTACACATTGTCTTGTACATTATACTTCCTAAAATCCATATTCTAGGATAGTTATTCTGTGTATTTTAGCCTAAACCCAATCACCCAAAAAACTATCCAAGAACAATGTGAACTGAGTTGTTGAAACAGGCAAATCAGGACCAAAATACGTGAAAATTGCTACAAAAATAAGAAGATGAAGTCGAAAACTTACTTGAAGTATGGATTTTTTGAAGAAAA
Source organism: Humulus lupulus (assembly GCF_963169125.1). Classification (NCBI taxonomy): domain Eukaryota; kingdom Viridiplantae; phylum Streptophyta; class Magnoliopsida; order Rosales; family Cannabaceae; genus Humulus; species Humulus lupulus. Next base: position 147,995,727 of record NC_084798.1, on the reverse strand, counting down.
CGCGAGGATGGTGCTTGAAGTTGATCGTAGATGCCTCAGATCGAACTGAGGACGGTGGTTTTCTTGCAGGTTTTTATGAGTGTTCTTGAGGAGAGAGAAGGCTCGGGTAAAAAATGAAAAGAAGTGAGAGGGCATATATTTATACTGATCGTGGAATTAATACAAGGTAATAATGAGATTAGAGTTTTGAAGCATGGGGAATCGCAATAACCGTCAGAATGTGTATGGGGAATCGAAAGGGTGATGATTACTTATTTTTTTGAAAAAGTAAGTACTAACAGATGTGATAGGTCAATTCGATTGCTGGTTGAGTAAGTTTATTAAATGTTGATCGCATTAAAAGAAACTTGGGGAGAAAATGTTTACCCAAAAATATTTGCTTGATGACGTGGCACGATCAAGGCGCATGTGAGCGGCACGTGACTGTTTATTGATGAAAGTCTGGTCAACCAACGACCATGAAATTAAAAGGAAATTAAGCTGCCCGATAGGCGTGTTGGACATGCTGAGTAATAGGGATGCTGATGTTCTGACATATGCGACCAGATCTGCTCGTATTATCGAATTAAGCTAGCATATTTTACTTTCTTTATATGTAAATTTTATTATTTCTGTTATTATTTAAATATGCTTCTAGCACAAGTATGGGATGGCCCATAGGCCCATACGTACATCCTAGATCCTATAAATAGGAGTCGTGGGATCCATTTGAGAGATACGCAATAATTTGTATTCAGAGAGAACAAATACTTTAATACATGATTTTGTATTCCACTTTTGAGCTTGTGAAACTTAGTGAACCCTAGTTTGTTGATCACAGGTTCAAAGTTTACATCAATAAAATTACTAAGTGGACGTAGGTTATTACCAATATGGGGCTGAACCACTATAAAATATTTGTGTCATTTTAGTTCTTGCATTCGATGTATTAATTCTTTCATTTTTAGTGACTCTATGCCGTTGACTAAATCAAGGGTCAACAGACACATATATAGATATGAAGATATTACCTTACAAAAAGAACAATAAGACTCACTATGAAGACAATGTCAAGTTCTACTTTCGAAATTGAAGAGAATGACTCCAAATTTTTCATAAGAGATCTATACCGACGAGTAAAATCTAAAAGCAATTTGGACCTAATTCGATTAGGAGACATTGAGTTCTCATAAAAAAAAAAAATTGTCTCTTCTTTCCAATCCTTAGATCTACTTCTTTTATTCTTCTTTCCCTTCCCCTCTACTCCCATGTGTTTTCTCTCTCCCCCTCTATTTTTTTCCCACACAATTTTTTTTCTTCTTCTTTCTCTCATTCACATGCTCTCGAAATCATGGGTGCAATTCTGATTTTTTATGTTTATTTTTTTACTTTGAATGAAGAAGAAGATGAATAGAGAGTTTACGAAATGGGTGTGCATTTATTATGAGACCCTAATTTTAAAATTGTTAAAATAATTCAAAACTTGAAAAGAGAGTTTACCTCTTATTGGTTGGAATCACCATTCCTAATGACAAAAAAAAAAGCAATTACGAAATTAATGCCCAAAAAAAAAGAATATATGCCAATAAAAAAAATCTTTACTTGTAGGTAACTTGATGTACTAAGTCACCTAAATGCCATGTCAGTATATTTGCACATTTATCTAGGTACCCATGTGTGGGTAATACCCATTGAGAACTTTTCCATATATATACTAAACGTTTATGTTGAATGCATGCTTTAGGCTTAGGTTGCTTTGCTTTATTTTTAACATGAAAGAGATGTTGAAATATTGTTATAATAGGAGCATGTTAGGGTTTCATTAACATTGTTAAGAGTTTTGATTTGTTTATTTTAGAAAGGTTTATTATTTGGGTTGTTGTTGTTTCATTGAATTTGATGCCTTGATAATTAAAATGCAAATGTTGGAAATAGAATGCATACTAGGGTTGTATTGGTGTTTTGTGTGTTCTTATTGTTTCTTTTAAAACCTACTAGTTTTGAGCATGCTAATTGGTAAATTTTCATGGATTATGCCTCATGGAATTTCGGCCTAGGGTGGTGTGTGTTTAAGAATATTTTTTTCTTTCTATTTCATTAATTAAATTGTCATTGCATACTAATTGTGCTATTGAATCCATGAAGGTATACAACCATACTAGATAAATTTGTTAAAATTTTATAAAAGAAAATTGGGACTTTGAGTATATTTTTGCTTGCTGATTTTTGCTCAGTTTTATGGTAAATTGCTTTTAACTAAAAGGATAGCAAATATATGCCTCTAAAATTCACGTCTTAAAGCTAATATAAGTAAAATGTGATTTTACCATAATTTAGATCTGAGTTTTCTCTTATACATTTATGTAGATTTTATTAACAAAACAAATAAGTAAAGCTTTTTTTTTTTAAAAGAAGACAAAAGAATTTATTTAATAAAAATGAGTATAGTTAGCTCTTTTTTTTTTTTCCAACTTTTATGTAATTATGACTTAATGTGAAATTTTGTAAATTTGAGGTCTTATTCTTTTTACGAGGTTAATTTATGATATTTTTTTATTAATTATTTAATTAACTTTGCTAAATTGAATAAGAGTATTTTATGAAGTTAATAAATTTTGTCAAGATTAATTTTATTTTGTGAGAAACAGAAAAATGTTGTCATGATTTATCTTTATTTAAATAATAAATGTGATTTTATTATTTTAGTACAAATATAACTAAAGAACTTGTCCAATAAAATTATGTTGTAAAAGAAAATCTAGAATGAAACTTTATGATATGAAGAGGTAATATGGTAATATTAAAAACTTGGTAAACTATTATTACTTGCTGAATTTATAAGAAACAATAAAATAAGGAAATAGAATTTACCAACTTTAAGGCGAATTTTAAGAATTCTCTCACATATGCACGTAACATGCAAGTCAATTTTTACGTTCAAAATTACGCTATTTGATCAAGTGCATGATCCTTGTTTTGAGACTGTTGATTTACCCTTAGTAGAATTGTTATTATTCTTTAATGAGTTTATGTGAGATTATTGTATGAATTAATTTGGGATGCAACCTGTGCCATGTGTGCATGACCTATGCACACGAGGGGTATGTTTGTAGGGTGTGTTGGTTTTATTTGGTATTAAGATGAGTGTTTGATTGTTATTCTAGTGTCGTTGTGAAGTATCCCGCTCTTTAATTTGCTTGGACTTGAGGTAAGGAAGTTAGCCAGAATTCTTATGCTATTTGTTGAACTGTATGAGATATCAGTTGTGAGATAAATTGTTATGTATGCATGTAATGTATGACTGTATGAAAAACAAAGTGTTGTTAGCGTGTTGAATGCGACACAATAAATGAGTTACTAAGGTATGGTGTAACTCATAGGACGAACACGCCAAGGTTATTCTGGAACCCGAGATCCAGATTACCTAACAGAGGAGAATTTACTGGTTTATGCTTTACTGGTTACCTCATAGAATTGTTTGCTTTATTTGTTATGATGAATTTTTTAGATAAAGTGTATAAGATTATGATATGTCATTTTAAGCTTATGTAAGATGAGAATAGTTTGTGTTATACTTATGGGAATTGTTGTTCTTGTTTGTACTTCTTTACTGGGCTTTTAGCTCACCCCCTTACTTTCCTCCTTTCATGTAGGCAATAGGTTTTCTTATTGGCACGCATGATGTGGGGCGTTCCTTGGTCTGAGTATGTATGTCGTGGGGCTCTGATGAATAAAAAATGATCTAGCAACGCCTCATAATATTTTTATGAGTTATCTTGTTTAATTATATTATCAATTGGATTTAAACATTTTATTTTAGATTGGATGAAAGACATTATGTTTTTGTTTTAACAAATGGGCCCATATGGCATGATTTGATAAGGCCTCACTGAACCATTTTTATAATTATGATATTTTTCTAAATAATTATCAAGTAGTCATCGTTTGCAAAGATAGTAGTATAGGGCGTTTTACACCTCTACCAACAACGGTTGTCAGTAGATGTATTTTCTGAATAGCACCAAAACCTTTCGCTTTTTGGGGAGATAAGTTACTCTACCGATCACGGAACCTCTACCAAAACGCGTTGTCGGTACATCATCTGTATATACAGATCGTCTTCCACCTTCAGCAGCTCATTCTAAAATATCCCAAAATCAAAAAACCCATTTTTCTCCCTCCGTTCTCAGGCGATTCCAGCGAAAAATAAGGGGTTTCTTCATCAAACACACTACACCATCAAGTAAGGATCTCTCTCTCATATATATGTTTCTATTTCTTTTTTTTTTTGTTAATAAAATCACTGTATATATATATATATTCCCATTTGAATTGTTTTTGGGTTTTCTTTGTTTTTGGTCCGATTTGTTAGGATCATTGGGTGATTTGAATTGTTTCTCAGTTTTGGTTTAGGATTCTTAATCTTTGAGGTATGTGTTTCTGCCCTAACCCATTATTGCTTTAATTTTTATTGTATTTAGTGAAAATAATGAAAAAAAATGTGCTATGGTATTTTGTTAATTTATTGTGATATGTTTTGTGCTTTTTTTTTTTCTTTTGCTATATTATGGCTGCAAGAATAGTGTGCGAGTGAGCGTGTGGTTTATTTTTATTTTTGTATAATATAATGAACAAATATATTGTATAATTAGTTTGGATAATTTTTTTGGACTTATAATATGTTAGTAATGTATAATTCATTTTGGTTAGTGTAGATGCTCAAAACTCCATGCTTGTGAAAGATCCAAAGCACATGCCAAGGTCCCCCAAACGCCTAGACACCTACCTCTGCCACGAAACCCATGGGACATCATTTTCTCGCAAGGAGGCACATGAGGCTATTCTCGGCATGCCCAGCACCCGTGCACCTTGACGGAACTTCTCAGCGTGTTGAGCACCCATGCACCCAGCGAGGCCTCGCCTCGCAAAGAGCCCCTCGCGTGTCACCTGGGATCTGCGTGCGCTGGCCTCGCGACGCCGCCTGGGATCTGCACACACTGGCCTCGCGACACCACCTGGGATCCGCGCGCGCATGGCCTTGCTCCAAAGGGCCTCGCGTGCATGATAACCTCGCCCCAAAAGGCCTCGCGTGCATGATGTCCTCGTCCCAAAGGGCCTCCCCCAAAGGCCTCGCGTGCATGATGGCCTCGCCCAGGGGCCAACGCGCGTATGTGCTCCCACAGCCTCGCACCTCGCGGCCATGTTGCTTCGAAGGTGTATATCACACCCTACGCCTCGCGGGTGCACACGGTGTCAGGACCTCCCCACGTCCTCGCGAAACCTCACTAGCCTTATAACATGCTATACCCACCTCATAGAAAAGGCCCTACGTCACTTGGTGAGGTTGGGGCCACCAACGAAGTGCACCCTCTTCAATTAGCCAATTGGGACCACTTACAAGAAGGCCACCCAGATATGTTATTCAAGGTGGCCCACAAGAGACAAAAAATACGAACATGGTACATCTAAATAGGTACGTACATGCCTGCAAGGATTAAGGGACAGACCTGACACCTGTACCCAACAAGTAGTGGCGGTTAGGGGTAGTACGAGGAATGGCAGCACCACCTCCACGTCTCTGACATGCACCAGAGCCGACCACCACTCTCCCAACACCACTACACCTGATACCACTCTCTTGAGAATGTACTTGTGTACCATCTAGTCCCCTGAACCACACTGTATCAAGGGTCATTAGAGCCCACTATAAAGGGAACCCTTCTTCAACATTGAGGGGGGTTGGAAAAAACACTGTAGCATTACACCATAAGAAATACAAATTCAGTTCACCATTTGTCTTCTGCAAGTGTTCTTTGAGTTTCCAATTAGATCTTTAAAGTTTTTCTTTTGATAATCTCTACGTTTCTGTTTTTCTAACTTAACTTGGTTGACCAATTCTCACCGTCAACAGTTAGTATGTTGTGTTCCTAGAACTTAAAATTAATTTTTTAATAGTTGGATATAAAAGAAAATAAACTTTTTAAGAAAATTCTTGAAAAAAATTAGTGACATTGTTGTGGGTGATTTTAAAATATAAACTAATAAGATTATTACATTTAGTTTTAGTTAGTGTTTTTTTTTTATCAAGAAAAAAGAGAACTTCAAAAATCAACCAACAAATACACCCTCAATTCCTCACTTCAAACTAAGAAGATGCAACAGGCTGCAACTTCCAAAAAGAAACCAAAGCCTAATACATTTTTAATCTATGTAAAAACCCTCTCTTGACTTGTCATTTTTCTATTTTGTACAATATAAAACCTGTACAACAAGAAACTTTTTATATCATGAGCAATCTTTACTTCAGAATAGGAATGACCTTAAAAAATGCACCTATTCCTGTTTAACCATAAACTATAGCAAGTTGCTGCAATAACAGCAACACTAACCAACTTCACAACTCCCTTAGCAGGCACCGAAAGCCAACTCAACCAGCCATTGAAGTCCAAAGGCCAGCCTCTGAAACCCAGCCATGCAAACACAAGCTCCACCACCCTTTGAGAAAGATAGCAACTAAAAAATAAGTGGTTGTGTGTTTCAGGAAGATCACCACACACAGGGCACAAATTGGAATCTAAGACAATATGAAATTTGTTCAAGTTGTCCTTTGTTAGCAGCTGGGAGTTAACTATTTGCCATAACATAAAACGATGCTATGGCAAGTTGAGACTACTCCAAATGGCCCTGTGAAAATGGAATTGAATCTGAGGAAGGGTACCGTTATATAACAAGAGAGTACTGAATTTACGCAAGCCTCCTGCTTGCGAAAATGGTAGTTAGTGTTTTATAGAACTTAAAATTTATTTATTTTTTAGTTGTTGGTAATTTTTAGTGAAAATGGTAATTTATTTATTTATTTATTGTTTAATTGTTGGTAATTATTAGTGTATGCTATGTTGGATTATATGTGTGAGGATGCAAAATTGTATTTGCACTACACTGGGTATTTCTGGATGTTTTGTATGTATTATATATAGGTTTTTAAATTTTTGGATAGATTGAAATATGGTTGTTATGCTGAAGATTAGGTTGAAAAATTATACATAAAATGGAAAATAGTAATAATTTTAATAATTACTTTAAAAATTGAGTAATTATAAACTAATAAGATTTTTTTTTTTAAAATTGAAGAAATTAATTATTTAATAATCACTTCAAAAATTTATGCAACCCTTAAGACTAATAAAAAATTAATTTACAACAAATATTAATTTAAATTTATAATTTTAATCCTCACCTTAAAATTGAGTAATTATATACTAATAAAAAAATTATGATAAAGCCATTCTTAAAAAATTTCTAATTTTAATAACCACCTTTAAAAAATTAGTACTTCTAAACTAAAATAATCAAAAAAGTACTAACGTAACAAAAAATTAAACAAATTAGTAAAACATTAGTAATTCTAAACTAAAATAATCAAAAAAATTACTAACGAATAAAAAATTAAACAAATTAGTAAAACATTAGTACTTCTAAACTAAAATAATCAAAAAAATTACTAAATTAATAAAAAATTAAACAAATTAATAATTCTAACCTAATAAATTAAATTAATCCAAACAAATTTAAGTCATTACTAAAATTAAGAAGTTGAATAATCACCTTATAAAAAATAATTGGAATAATCATTAAAACAATATAATTGACTGAAAATACCCTAAGACATTATAAAATAAATTTTGTCATTTATTTGAATTTCTTTGGTGATTATAAATATTACCAAAGATGTGATAGTGTGTTATTATCACATAGTGATAATTTTTTTTATTTACATTTTCACTAAAACCCTTAGACCCGTTTGGAGAGGGTAAGTAAATAAGGACTCTTAAATTTGCCTCTCTGAATTTTCTAGTTCAGATAGTTTGGGATTATTGTATACCTATAGTGTGATCTGTTGCTCTTTTATTGTTTCATTATGTTGAGAATTCGGTATGCGTCTCATTTGTTCTTGTAAGTGGGCAGACTTAATTTTTGTATGCGCACTTATGAAAACTATGGGGATGTACTGTCGAAATTTCAACAAATATGAAACAATATTAGGAGTGTAGATCACACTATATGTATATAGTAAACCTGGATGGGATAGGTTCTCTACCCTTTAGAAATGGAGTGAAAATGTGGATTAGGACACACACAAAGTGGTTCTAAGTTTTATGTATAAGTGTTTTGTGCAATACTACACACGTACAATGTCGATCGACAAGAGCTAAATTAACAATACAAATCGATTGTCTGTGGAGTATGAAGCTGGTGTGTTGGCTTTTGCTGAAAGAGCTAGGCGCTTTGTAGACGTAAAATGATTGGTGAGATGTCCTTGCAAAAAGATGTGTGAACGTCAAATTTCAGACGATTGAAGTCTTAGAAAGCCATCTATTCGTATATGGCTTTCTACCAAGGTATACCAATTGGTTTTTGCATGGAGAGGAGAAAATAATATCAACAATGAGAGGGGTTGGTTCAATAGGGGAAGATGAGATGGTAAATGTTCTCAATGATATTATGCAACCCTTGAACAATGATGAGGAAGAAAGTGAGCATGTTGAAGAGATACCTACACAACATTGTAGGGGCAGAGAAGATTATAACGATTTGTTTGAGGAGATTGATACTCCATTTTCCCCTAGGTGTGAGAAATACACATCATTGAATTTCAAAGTTGATGCATTTTGTTATCCAATAAATTTTCATTTATGACGTGGCAAGTAATCCCTGGACACGTGGCTGACACCTGGAAGCGTCTGTTAGAGTATCGACCAGAAGACACAGTAGAAGCAGGGTAAGCCCGTCTTACCCGCGACCAGTCTGGTCGATGGTTCCATGTACAAGGCAACATTTATGGGAAGATCTTTATGAATCCCGAATTTATCTCATACAATCTCCTGAGTACCCGATTATTCAGGGGAGAATATCTGTAACAATCTTTTGTAACCCCCCTTGAGCCTATAAATAGCAAGAGATAGCTCAAGGGAGGGACTTTTGGCTTTTGAATCGTTCGAAACTATAGTAATTCTCCTAGTAAACTTGTATTGTTCTTCAGAGGTTAGTGAAACTCATTGAACCCTAGTTCTTTGATCACTCTTCTGATTCTTATATCAATATCAGTCTAAGTGGACGTAGGTCATTACCAGATCCTGGGGCCGAACCACTATAAAAATTCTTGTGTGATTTACTGTTTTTGCCATACGTTCTTCTCTATACATTCATTCACATCAATCACATTTTGACTCCGTGTCAGTTGGCCAAATCTTGGGTCAACATTCTGGTGCTTTCATTGAGAGATTGATTTATTGCTGTTAAGAAAACTAATGGCAAAAGCTGGAAGGAAAACTGGACAGGCGGCCGCCGCTGCACCGTCAAACCTGCCACCTCCTCCTCCTCCTCCAAGCATGGCGGAGGATGAGCCACAACTGGACTTTGAAGAGGAGGAAATGGATGATGCAACGCTGAAGAGTACTCTGGGCGCGTTGCAAGAAGAGCTGGCTAATCTGAGGGCCAGTCAGGAGACTGCCGCTGAAGTTATGGCGCGGCAGCAGCAGGAGATTGAAAGGCAGCGCGCGGAATTGAGCGAAAGGCAGGCGGAGGTGGATCACCGCCAGAACGAAGCCATGGCAGCCCTGGAGGCAGCCTTGCTGTTGGCTAGAAATCAGGCTGCACCTGCCTCGCAGCCTGACCAACCGGTGAATGGGCCACGCCAGAGGGGTCCTAATCCGAGCCCACCGATTCAGCCTTCGAGTCCGCAAAGGCCCGAGCAGCCTCAGATGCCCCATGACGATGTCCCACAGGATACTGAGGCGCAGCCACCATCCCAAGCTGCTCGGGGTAATCACCCGCAACAGAGGCAGAATAGGGCCGAGCATCAGCCTCGCAGCCCTAGACGCCATAGGGATGATGGGCCAAACCTGCCGAACATAGGTCAGTACCCTCCTGGCAACAGGAGAGACTCAGAGTTAGGCTCTGCGGTCCGGGGCCCCCCACGGCACGATGGTGCACGGGGACACCACGACCAGCGCAGACCACCCTCTAACGCTCGGGATGGTTCAGCCAGGAATGGGCATCGGGGGAACAGTCGATCTCACCATAGCCAGTCAAGGTTCAGAGATGGCCACGGATACAATGTGGCTGACTCAGGCAAGGGAAATGCTGGTGGGAGGAATGGAGAAAGAGGTAAAAGCAGGATCCAAGTACCTCAAGATGACCAACCAAATAGACAGGATGCTGGGGGGCAGCCCAAACAAAATAATGTCTTCAACCGGCTCGGTGGTAGCGAGCAGCGAAGGAGAGAAGAGGACCTGAGAGACGTACTCAATGATCACCGCGAGAGGCACGGCGAGAACGTCCCCCCAGCAATAGAGGCCACCATGATTCCTACCGCAGTGCAGGCCCAGATAGATGCACTCAACCAGGCTGTTCAGCAGCTGGTCGAAGGAAGGACTTCTTACATCGACCACGACAGGAGGAAAGGCACTCCTTTCGTCCAAAGGATAGCTAACGCGGAAACTCCCAGCAAATTCAAGATGCCTACGCTCCCAAACTTTGATGGATATGGAGACCCAGTCTCGCATGTGAACAAGTTTGAGATTCAGATGGACATTCAGAAAGTGTCCGAAGACACTCGGTGCAGGATCTTCCCTGCAACACTTTCTAAAGAAACACAGGAGTGGTTCTTTAAGTTCCCGCCTGCTAGCATAGTTTCCTGGGAAATGTTCGTAAGGGAGTTCTACGGACAGTTCTATGTGGGTCGTGTGCACCCAACCGAAGCAAACCAGCTAGTCGAAATTCGCCAGCAGGACGGGGAGTCAGGGAAGGATTACGTCCAGCTCTTTATGCGAGCGGCAGCTGGAGCAAAAACAGTAGGAGACGAAGGCAAGATGATGGCCATTACCGCAGGGGTTAAACGTTGCTCTCCCCTCTGGAAAATTCTCCGAAAGGAAGGAGTTAGAACAACCCAGGAGTTCTTGGACCGAGCTGATCGTTACATCAAGCTCGAAGAGGCCATTGCTGATGATGGAATACCCTCGAACAAGGGTAAGAAGACCGCCGAGCCCGCCAAAGCCGCCAATGGTTCCAAACCTAATGGCAACGGAAAAGGCAACGGAAACGGCAACGGTAATGGCAAGAATGGTGGGAAACGGCCGTATAACGAGCCTTCCACCTCCGACAACAAACGAGCCAAGAGTATTCGTTATGAACCTAGGTTCACTAACTACACTGCCCTCGTTGAGTCTCAGGGAGAGGTTTACCAAGCCACAAGCTCTAGTGTGCCTTACAAGAAACCTGGACCCATTCGAAAGGACATTTCGAAAAGAGACACTACCTGTTATACCCAAAAATTGGAGAATGCATCCTAGGAGGCTAAGGAGAATGCATCTAGGAGAGTGCCTCCTAGGAGAGCTAAGGGGAGTGGTCCTAGGAGACTCCAAGGAGGATGTGGTCCTAGGAGACCCCAAGGAGGGTGTGGTCCTAGGAGACCCCAAGGGTGTGTAGGAGGCAAGCCTCCCAAGGTTTTCTAAGTGTTGGCTCGAACGTGTCCAAGGTAAATAGCTAAGGAGGAGGAGTCTCATGCAAGAGAATGGAGACTTAGACTTTCATAAGGAAAGTCTATACAATGTTCGATCGGACATGTTTGGGAGATGCTAAAGAAGGTTGCCTCAATGTTGTCCAAGGTGAGGTTGCCTCAATGTTGTCCAAGGTGCGGTTCCCTCAATATTGTCCAAGGTGAGGTTCCCTCAATATTGTCCAAGGTGAGGTTCCCTCAATGTTGTCCAAGGTGAGGTTGCCTCAATGTTGTCCAAGGTGAGGTTGCCTCAATGTTGTCCAAGGTGAGGTTGCCTCAATGTCGTTCAAGGTGAGGTACCAAGGAAGTTGCCTCGGACCACCTTGGTCCGAGGAGAAGCCAAGGAGATTGGTTCAAGGAGGAACATGGCATGCTAGAGGAGAGTACATGTTCGAGGAGAACCATGCACGTTCAACCCACCCAAAGCATGTCCTACCACCATGCATATCCTACCACCATGCATGTTTAACCAGCACTTGCATGGGTAGTGAGTAGGAGGTGGACCAACTAGCTAGAGGAGACTAAGTCAGACACAACTTCAACAACATGCGCGGGAATCTCTCATTCTTCCCACAAATGGGGAATTTGTTACATTTTGAATTTTGAATGTTTATTTGTAATATAAATGTAATAAATATAATAAAATATCCCTATTATAAGGGGATATCAGTTGAGGATCCCATCTCTATAAATAGAGAGCTGATGGGATGAGAAGGGGACTTCTTCTGCTTATTCTTTCTAGAGAGATAAAATTGGGTCTGTCTATTCTAGAGAGAGAAAGTGCTGAAATTAGAGAGAATTCTTGTATTTTCACAATTTATACTGAAGAAACTCAGTTGGCATAGTCCATCTGATCTTGAGTATAGATTTATAAATCACAACTCTAAGTGGATTAGGCTATTACCGACAATCGGGGCTGAACCACTATAAAAATCTCCTGTGTTCTTTACTTTTCTTGTTGATACCGTCTGTTGTCGTTTTGATTTCTCTTGAAGGCTTGTCGTATTTGACGTTCTCACGTCGTTGGCTAAAAACGCGGTCAACATTTTGGTGCTTTCATTGAGAGCCTGAAGAGAAGAACAGACGGTCCCTGAAGCAAGATGGCGCCTAAGAACACCACTGCTGCTTCCAAGAGGACGAACTCCTCTAAAGAACCTGCTAGATCTGAAGGTCCTTGCCCACAATATCATGAGAATGAACCTAGGGTCATGCTTGAGGATGTGACTCCAGGAGTTGAAGAGCTCCAAGAGACCATGGGGGCCTTCCAGGAGGAGATGGCACGATTCCACGCTAGGCAAGAGGCGTTTGCTGAAGAGATGGCCAGGCAGAGAGCTGCCTTAGAGCAGCAAAAACGCGATATGGAGGCCAGAAGTGAGGAGCTCAGACAACAACAGGAGGAGGTCAACCAGAAACATCGTGAAGCAGCGCTTGCTTTGGAGGCTGCTACCAAGTTGGCCCAGGCCAATGCCCAAGCTACAGCACGAGGGGCAACCACTCCAGGAGCAAGGACCACAGAAGCTGGTGGTAGGAGTAATGATAGACCAAGGAGGGGTGGTAATAAGCCACCTAGTGAGGGAGATGGAGTTCGATCGCACACTACCTCAACCCAAGGGGAGCACTCTAGAACCCCCTCCAGAAGTCACCGATCGGGCAGTAAAAAGACTCCACCTGGGCAGGAGCAAAATAAAGCTCCTAGAGAGAAGAGGACCTCTCAGTTCAAAGATGGGCATGGTGGGGATGAGGCTGATAGTCATCCAACCAGCCAATCCAAGGAAAAGGAGGGCCACAACCCACAAGGAGGAGAACACTGCCCAGAGCGTGCCAAGAAGCCTCCATTGCACCCCGACCAGCGGCGTAGCAGGAGAGATGAAGTCCCACGTAGTAAGCCCACTGGGAAATCGAAGAGTACGGTGTTTGATCGGGTAGGAGAGCATGCTTCTCAGAAGGATCTGAGGGACGTTATCACCAACAAGAGGAGGACCGTCCCGGTCGAAGGGAAAAATCTAGACCGTCCTACCAGTCAAGTAGAAATACTTGACGGTGGCGTGCCAGATGGTAATGCCCGACCAGGCGGTCAAAACCTTGGAACCTCATCAGTTGCACCAGCTATCCAAGCCCAGCTTGACATGCTAGCAGCTGCAGTGCAAGGTTTGTCAAAGCGACCTTCCGAGATAGATCCGATAGACTACCGGAGTGGCAGCCCGTTCTCTGCTCGAATAAGAGCAGCCCAACCACCAGCAAAGTACAAAGCACCGGTACTGCCAATTTATACCGAAAAGGCAGACCCGATAAGACATGTTGGGAAGTTTGAGGACCAGATGGAACTACTCGGGGTGAGTGATGACTATCGGTGTAGAGTCTTCCCCACCACCTTGACGGACAATGCCCAAGAGTGGTATTGGAGGTTTAAACCAAACTCCATTACCTCTTGGGAGTCATTCAGGAAGGAGTTTTGTAGACAATTTAGCACTGCCCGGACTCCACCAGTTTATGCCAACGACTTGGCAGATATCAAACAAAGAAAAGATGAGTCTCTAAAGAGCTATATACAGAGGTTCATGAGAGAAGCCAATAGAGCAACTGCTGTAGGAGACGAAGGGAAGATGGTTGCTATATCTGCTGGGATAATTTATCGGAGTCCTCTATGGGACAGCATCCATCGCCATCCAATTTCAACACTTCAACAATTTCTTGACTGGGCGGAAAAATATATGAATTTGGATGATGCAATAGAGAAAGGGGAGAATGACATAAACAACCCAAGCAGACCAAGTGACTCTCCTAGTGATGGTGGAAAGAAACGTAGAAGTAATGGGTCTGACCACCATGAAGAAAAGAAGGCAAAGGTGGATTCAAGTGAGAAGCCAACCAAGTATGAGCCTCAATTCACCAACTACACCACTCTCTCAACCAGTAGAGCAGAGATATATCTTGCTAGTCAAGAGGAGGTTCCTTACAAGAAGCCTCCACCCATCAGGAGAGAGATGAGGAAGAGAGACATGAACAAGTATTGTCGCTTCCATGAAGATTATGGTCACGACACAAATGAATGCAACCACCTCAAGGACGAGATAGAATTTCTTCTCCGGTCGGGCAAGTTGAAGAAGTACCGAGCAGAGACACCCCAAGGAGAAGGAGGTAGAAGCAACTCCGGATTCAAGCGACAAAAATCTCCACCCTTGCAGCCTGGACCCGTGGACTTCACCGTAGACACTATATGTGGAGGTCCACCCTTAGCTGAGGAGAGCAACGAAGCAAGAGGAGGAGTATGCTGAGGAGGAGTGCTAGGAGCAGGAATCGTTGGAGTGGCGTGCACATAGAGCGTCGAAGGAGATATTATTTTTAAATACCGCTTTCAGAGTGGTAGCTTGGTTTCGAGTTTTTTAGACTTGTTATTTAAGTTTGGTGTATGAACTGGTTATTTGCTAACCAGTCATTTTATTTTGAACAATTTTGGTTGTTTAAGACTCGTTGTTAGACATGTTTTGTCATTTTTAATTTACGAGTAATAAAAGAGACTATGCGCAGCGTGGTCGATTCTTGCTACAAATATGCATGTGTGTTAATTATCCGAGCAGTGTTCAACTGGTCGATATGTTCAAGCAGTGTTCAACTGCTTGAGTATTTTCCATATATTCTATGTGTTTCACGAGTAGTTAACTGCTCGAACAGATTCAGTCAGGTAGCAAGTGACTAAGGATCTTTCAACCTCCAACCACCTGGGGGGCACATGGGGTATGTAGGTATATAACTTAACACAGGCAATAAGAGCACGAGGTAATATATCTGTTTTTAGGCTGACTTGTAAATTTTCGAAGTCCAAAAAGGCCATTAAGCTAACTTGCTTGGCAAAGCTTAAGTAACTTGGAATATTTTAAAAATCTCAAGTTAGGAGCAGATATTCGTGTGACCATAAACATCATGCTCATAAAATGTTAGAGCAATAAGAGTGTGAGAAAGTATACTTAGCATGGACTTATGAAATGTCTAGAATTTCTAAGTTAGAAAACTAAGTACTCATGCGAAAATCTAAGGCATACACCAGAGTGACTTTACTCTTCACAAAAAACTTATAACTTTTTAAGTCTAGAGGAGACTTAGAATGTTTTAAGTTAACAAGGAGAAGTAAAGTCTAAATGCCAACAGCTACAAGTTTAGCTCACCAGGTGCAAAGTTTTCTTGCTCAGGAGAGCAGATACAACTTCCCTGGTAGGCTAAGCATGTATCACCAATCGACTTCCCTGGAGTAAATCAAACAAATACGTGCAAAATAAATGCTACATGGTGAAAATTTCTCCTTGGGAGGAGAAGTCAAGTTTTCACCAAGATTTATTGAGAAAAATCAATCTCTCAAAATAATTTTGGGAGGCTCGAACAAAGGTGCTTCGATGGTCTTTCTTAAAAGGTCCTAAGAGTGCCTAAAGGTGAAATGTTTGGAAAAATTATAGCATGGAGTATACCATGTTTGGTCCGAAAGGTGTGTCTAAGGAGAAGCGTCCAAATGGTGATGCTGCCTATGTCCGATCGGATGTGCATGCTTAGAAGGCTGGCTACTGTTCCATGCATTGCATTGCATTGCATTGCATTGCATTGCATTGCATTGCATTGCATTGCATTCATGTTAACACGGCTTATGCCTGTTTGTCCATGTTCACGATCGATACAGGTGCTTAAAGTGTTTGAAAAATTTGGTGTCCAAGCATACTTTGAGATGGCTGATCGGATGCATGTTGATCCAAGGAGCATCTCACCTATGTCCAAGGATCTAGGCTAGAAATCTTGGTGCCTAAGGTGCTACATCCGACCAAGAGGAAACAAGAAGTATCCAGTCGGACCTAGGTCTTTGGCACCATAAGAAAAGAAGTGTCCGATCGGACAAGAAGTGTGCCTAAGGTGCTACATTCGTCCAAGAGATAGACTTGGACCTTGGCCAAAGAGAGGCCACGAAGTGACCGATCAGACCTTAGTTGGAAGAGCCAAAAGCTTGGCTCGGACCATGTCCAAGGAGGAGCCAAGTCATTGGCTTGGACTTTGGTTCAAGGAAAGGTCATGAAAGCTTCGATCGGATTATGTTCGAGGAGAAGGCCATGCATGTGTGCCAAGGGTCCGATCGGACCTTAGCTTGGTGAGCTTCCTAAAAGATTGGCTCGGATCAAATCCAAGGAGAGGTCCAATGCATGCCTGCCTTGTGTCTAAGAGTATATGCATCCGATCGGACATGATTGGAGGAGCCAAGAAGTGTCCGATCGGACCTTAGTTTGAACTTCCAAAAATATGTAGCTGGGACATGTCCGAGGAGAGCCAAAGTGATTGCCTTGGACCCATACCCGAGGAGAGTACCTACATTTGATCGGATCACACCCAAGGAGACCATGTTTTGCATGGTGCAGGCCGAGCATATCCAAAGAGCCTAATGCATGTGTCCGATCGGACAATGTCATGAAAGCTCAGTCCGAGGAGACCGTGCATCCGTTCCAAGATGGTTGGCTCGGACCAAGCCCAAGGAGAAGTCCCATGCATACCCAAAAGATGAACTTAGTTTTTGGTCAAGGGTATGCAATGTCCGATCGGACATAATCTGAGATGCCAAGAAGAGTGTTCTTCCGATCGGACGTGGTTGGAGATGCCAAGAAAAGTGTTCATCCGATCGGGCATGGTTGAAGATGCCAAGAGATTGGACTTAGATTTTGGCCAAGGAGAGGCCACACAAGCTTCGATCGGACCGTGTCCGAAGAGAAGCCAAGTCATTGGCTTAGATTTTAGATCGAGGAAAGGCCATGGAAGCTCCGATCGGACCATATCATGAAAGCTCCGATCGGACATAGTTGGAGGAGCCTAGTGCGTTTGGCTCGGACATGTCCGAGGTGAACTTCCAAGATGTGTGGCTCGGACCACCTTGGTCCGAGGAGATTGCAAAAATATGCCTGATCGGACCCTAGTCTGAGAAGCCAAGAAATTGCCTCGGGCGAGAAGACAAGGAATTCACCCATGGTCCGATCGGATTCACCTATGGTCCGATCGGATTCACCTATGGTCCGATCAGATTAGAGTTCGATCACCGAAATTCTAATCCTAGCGCAACCAAATCGAGGATATTCAACAACCTATCTCTATGCCATGATGATTTTGCAACATATACAAAGGGAGCTTATGTTTTCATTACATCAAGAAATATAGAGTTTGAAGAAATCACAAGGCAAGTTCGAGACAAGTTCTGTCATGGGAGTTTACGTGAAAGTTATCAACCGGATAGGAGCTTTGGGATGACCTCGAGAGCATTTTGCTAGAAGAAAAGTTTATCATACGAGGGAAATCGTATAATAAACTTGGGGGGCAAATGTTATACCCAAAAATTGGAGAATGCATCCTAGGAGGCTAAGGAGAATGCATCTAGGAGAGTGCCAACTAGGAGAGCTAAGGGGAGTGGTCCTAGGAGACTCCAAGGAGGATGTGGTCCTAGGAGACCCCAAGGAGGGTGTGGTCCTAGGAGACCCCAAGGGTGTGTAGGAGGCAAGCCTCCCAAGGTTTTCTAAGTGTTGGCTCGAACGTGTCCAAGGTAAATAGCTAAGGAGGAGGAGTCTCATGCAAGAGAATGGAGACTTAGACTTTCATAAGGAAAGTCTATACAATGTTCGATCGGACATGTTTGGGAGATGCTAAAGAAGGTTGCCTCAATGTTGTCCAAGGTGAGGTTGCCTCAATGTTGTCCAAGGTGCGGTTCCCTCAATATTGTCCAAGGTGAGGTTCCCTCAATATTGTCCAAGGTGAGGTTCCCTCAATGTTGTCCAAGGTGAGGTTGCCTCAATGTTGTCCAAGGTGAGGTTGCCTCAATGTTGTCCAAGGTGAGGTTGCCTCAATGTCGTTCAAGGTGAGGTACCAAGGAAGTTGCCTCGGACCACCTTGGTCCGAGGAGAAGCCAAGGAGATTGGTTCAAGGAGGAACATGGCATGCTAGAGGAGAGTACATGTTCGAGGAGAACCATGCACGTTCAACCCACCCAAAGCATGTCCTACCACCATGCATATCCTACCACCATGCATGTTTAACCAGCACTTGCATGGGTAGTGAGTAGGAGGTGGACCAACTAGCTAGAGGAGACTAAGTCAGACACAACTTCAACAACATGCGCGGGAATCTCTCATTCTTCCCACAAATGGGGAATTTGTTACATTTTGAATTTTGAATGTTTATTTGTAATATAAATGTAATAAATATAATAAAATATCCCTATTATAAGGGGATATCAGTTGAGGATCCCATCTCTATAAATAGAGAGCTGATGGGATGAGAAGGGGACTTCTTCTGCTTATTCTTTCTAGAGAGATAAAATTGGGTCTGTCTATTCTAGAGAGAGAAAGTGCTGAAATTAGAGAGAATTCTTGTATTTTCACAATTTATACTGAAGAAACTCAGTTGGCATAGTCCATCTGATCTTGAGTATAGATTTATAAATCACAACTCTAAGTGGATTAGGCTATTACCGACAATCGGGGCTGAACCACTATAAAAATCTCCTGTGTTCTTTACTTTTCTTGTTGATACCGTCTGTTGTCGTTTTGATTTCTCTTGAAGGCTTGTCGTATTTGACGTTCTCATGTCGTTGGCTAAAAACGCGGTCAACACTACCAAGTTCTGTCGTTACCATAACGACTACGGACATGACACTAACGAATGCAACCAGTAAAAAGACGAAATCGAGTTCCTTATTAGACAAGGACACTTGAGAAGGTACGTACGGGCCTCGGGAAATTCCCAACGAGAAGCTCCAGGTGGCAACGAGCAGGCGTCCACCCGCCAACGCTCGCCACCATTACAGCCTGCCCCCGTGGCTGGAACACTCTTAACCATCTGTGGAGGCCCGCACCTCGCGGGAAACAGCAGAAAGGCCAGAGAACGATATGCCCGGACTCTGCGCCACGACCAGGACATCGAGATGATGACTGTGGTGGACCGTGCACCAAAAATGGCTCGGTCAGAGGAAGATGAGATAACCTTCTCTGATGGCGATGCCCAACACTTCCGGTTCCCACATTCCGATCCGCTGGTCGTGGACATCCAGATGGCCAATATGATGGTAAATAGGGTACTAGTCGATACAGGATGTTCAGTGAACATCCTGTATAAGTCAACAATGGAACGCATGAAATTTTCTGTAAAGGACTTGGAGCCCTGCAATCAGACGATATATGGTTTCTCTGGAGTAGGACTCGCCCCAGCCGGAATGATCAAACTTCCAGTAACGACGGGTACAGCGCCTGCAACAAGGACATTACTCGCCACTTTTGTAGTGGTCGATTGTCCTTCGGCGTACAACGCCGTTATCGAAAGGCCCATACTGGTTGATCTACGGGCCGTCATCTCTATGTGGCACCTAGCCATGAAGTTCCCAACGGACGCGGGGGTAGGACGTGTTTTAGGAAACCAAAAGGAAGCCAGGGAGTGCTACAACGCCTCGATCACAAAGGCGAAAAGTGGAACGTCGAGGAGCACCACCCCAGACCGATTGCAGATGGCAGTAGATACGCAAGCCCAATCAGGTGGTGAAGTCACCAAATAGGGTGTTGCCCAAAGTGAGGATGGAGATTTGGATCCTCGCTTTGGGGATTTTGAAAAGAATGTTGGGCCCGTCGAGGACCTGGAGGAGGTCCAACTCGACAAAGAAGACCCGACCAAAGTCGTGAAGGTTGGGAAAAACTTAGAACCTACCACGAAGCATGCACTGGTGGAATTCTTGCGAAGGAACCAGGAAGTTTTCGCCTGGTCGCACAAAGACATGGTGGGGATAGATCCTGCGGTAATCAACCATGTCTTGAACATAGATAAAACTTTTCCACCCGTGCAACAAAAAAGAAGGCTGCTCGATAAAGATAGATCAAGAGCCTTGAAAGAAGAAGTCGAAAGACTTAAGGAGAATGGGTTTATCAGGGTGGCGTTTTATCCATCGTGGGTATCAAATCCGGTGCTGGTCCCCAAGCCTAACGGCAAGTGGCGGACCTGTGTGGATTTTACAGACCTCAATAAAGTCTGCCCAAAAGACTGCTTCCCTCTCCCAAGAATCGACCAGCTGGTCGATGCGACTGCAGGACATGAGATCCTCTCATTCATGGATGCATATTCGGGCTACAACCAGATTAGCATGCATCCCCCTGACGAGGATCACACCAGCTTTCGGACCGATACGAGCTTATACAGTTACAAAGTCATGCCCTTCGGACTGAAAAACGCAGGTGCGACTTACCAACGGCTAGTCAACCACATGTTTAAGGAGCTAATCGGTGCGAACATGGAGGTATATGTGGATGACATGCTGGTAAAGTCTAAAAAGGCAGAAGGACATGTGAGGGATCTACAAGAGTTCTTTGATGTGTTTAACAAGTACCAGATGAAGTTGAATCCCCTCAAATGTTCCTTTGGAGTCGGATCTAGGAAGTTTTTGGGGTTTATAGTGAATTCAAGGGGAATCGAGGCCAACACTGACAAGATAAAAGCCCTGATCGACATGAAGTCGCCGGAGAAGATCATGGATGTACAAAGTTTGACCGGAAGGATCGCTGCCCTGAGTAGATTCATCTCTAAATCAACTGACAAATGTGTCCCTTTCTTCAATCTACTCAGGGGCAATAAGAAGTTTGAATGGACGGGAGACTGGGAGCAAGCATTCCAAGCCTTGAAAGCTCATATGGCCCAACCTCCCATCTTGTCAAAACTGATCGAAGGAGAAACTTTGTTTATTTATCTGGCGATTACTGAAGTTGCTGCTAGTGCGGTAATTGTACGGGAAGAAGAAGGCATACAGAAAGCAGTCTACTATGTCAGCAAGAGGCTAATCGGTGCAGAATTAAGATATCCGCCAATCGAAAGGTTAGCATATTTCTTAATACTAGCCTCCAGGAAGTTGCATCCTTACTTCCAAGCCCATCCTATCACAGTTTTAACCGAACAGCCCCTTCGGCAAGTCCTCCAAAAACCTGAGGCGGCTGGGCGATTGTTAAAATGGGCAGTCGAACTAGGGCAGTTCGATATAACTTATTCACCGCGAGCAGCAATAAAGGGACAAGTCTTGGCCGATCTTGTTGCGGAGTTCACCGAACTCCCAGACAGTGAGAAGTGCGAACAGCCTGAAGTGCCCATGCCTCAAGACAAAACTCCTTCGTGGAAGCTATTAACGGATGGTTCATCCAACGAATCCCACGCTAGAGCGGGAATGATATTGATAACGCCGGAAGGGCATCGATTTCACTGTGCAATCAGGTTCGACTTCACCGCGTCAAACAATGAGGCAGAATACGAAGCACTCCTCGCTGGATTAAGAATGGCCAAAGATATGAGCATAACGAAGCTTGATATTTATAGTGACTCACAGCTAGTCGTGAATCAAGTCCTGGGAGAATATCAAGCACGAGGCTTAAAGATGATGGCCTACCTGAATAAAATGAAGGATCTGCTAGCCCAGTTTACAAAGTACACCCTCCAGCAAATTCCGCGAGACCAGAATTCGAATGCAGACGCCTTGGCTAAACTCGCGAGCACAAAGGATGCAGACACCTTGAACATAGTTCCAGTAGAAAGACTGAATAAGCCGAGCATAGAAGCGGCCGAGGCCAATATGGAGATTCATCTAGAAGATACATGGATGGCGCCTTACTTGGAGTATCTGACGAATGGTACACTGCCAGCAGATAGAAACAAAGACAGAACTCTGCAAAGGCGTGCCGCTAGGTACATACTGATCGATGGTGTTATGTACCGAAGAGGATATTCAATGCCACTACTCAGGTGCGTTACACCAGAAAAAGCTAAGGAACTCATGAAGGAGGTGCATGAAGGCTTCTGCGGGGATCACGCTGGGGGGCAAAGTTTGGCGAAAAAGATTCTAACGCAAGGCTACTTCTGGCCAACAATGAACGAGGATTCGATGGAGTATGTACGAAGATGTGACAAATGTCAAAGGTTCTCCAAGATTCCACGAGCAGCTCCGAATGAACAAAAACAGATGCAGAGCCCGTGGCCTTTCGCAATATGGGGGATAGATTTGATTGGATCCCTGCCTACAGGGAAAGGCGGAGTAAAATATGCAGTGGTGGCAGTTGATAACTTCACCAAATGGGCCGAAGCTGAACCACTCGCAACCATCACGACCAAGAAGGTTCTTGACTTCGTCATCAAGAACATTGTATGTCATATGGTTTGCCTAGGAAGATAGTTTCAGACAACGGGACCCAGTTTGACAGCGACTTATTCACCGATTTCTGCGAAAGGCATGGAGTTATTAAAATCTTTTCTTCAGTCGCACACCCCCAAGAAAATGGGCAAGTAGAAGCCGTGAACAAAACTCTTAAAGACACCCTGAAGAAAAGACTTGAAGAAGCTAAAGGAGCGTGGCTAGAGCAGCTGCCTGAAGTCTTATGGTCGTATAGAACGTCCCACCGAACAGCAACAGGCCATACTCCATTTTCCTTGGCCTATGGATATGAGGCCATGTTACCTGTCGAGTTAGATCCCCCCTCACATCGGCGCTTAACTTACGACCAGGATCAGAACAGCGAGCTAATGATGGACTCCCTAGACACAATCGACGAAATGCGAGAGAAATCTCAACTCCGAGTTGCTGCTTACCAGCAAAAAGTCGCCCGGTACTTTAACTCAAAAGTTAAAGAAAGAAAATTCAACGTCGGTGACTTAGTACTACGACGAGTTTTCTTAAATACCCGCGACCCCACTGCTGGAGTGCTCGGACCTAATTGGGAAGGACCTTACCAGATTGAAGAAGTCCTTCACCCAGGCACATACAAACTTGCACGCTTAAACGGAGATCTCGTTCCACGCTACTGGAATGGAGAACACATGCGCAAGTATTATCAATAAACAATCCTTTTTAAAGGACTGGCTTGTGTAAAGATTTTCAATTTTTTACAAGTTTTGCAAAGAGGGTTAGCCACGCTGTATGGCTAACTGCTCGTATATATAAGGTTCTATTATAGAATCACTCGTGTAACGCCCTACTTCCTTAGAGCCGTTACTATGTGAGTTTTAAGACAAAACAGTGCAATGAACTCGCTAACTGAGGTTTTGAAACAAAAGTGTGACTAATTAAAATTTAAGGCTGTAATCTTTGAAAATGCGTCGTTTCATTTAAAACTTCTAGTATTAAACATTTGGGATCCCAAAATAAGGTTTGAAAACTATTTACATCTTGAAATAACTTTACAGTTGATAAATCATAAAAATCATAGATTATTACAGCCATTTTCGAATAAACCCCCAACCAAAGCAGTCGGGCAGGCCAAACATGTACGCGTCGCTTCACGCTCTCCGTACTCATGGTTGGTTGACTCAGTCTTTGCCCTTACCTGCAACACGGAGCACCCGTGAGCCGAAGCCCAGCAAGAAAACTCATGCAGAACATAACATATGCAATTTATAGAGTTTATCATAACAGATAATCCACATATAAACAAGCCAACCATTAGACTAAGCAAACACGGCCATGCCGCCCCAGAAGCCTACCGAAGCCTGGGGTCTCGGTCCTCACCGTAAGGATATCACATGTATCCACCGGGCCCTGCCTTGACTATAAGCATCCCATGTGCTAAGTGTTACTTCCGGCTCCGCTGCCGTACCCGGCCTACGCCGCACTCGGCCCTTGCCGTTCATTTCATTATAATCATATATAGCATAAATCAAGCAACATTCAAACAAATGCCAATTTATTTAAATCTGCACCCTAACATGTAATGCAATATATGGCCATGCCCGGCAATCATCTCATCATGCAACATGCAATATAGGGCCGTGCCCCGCAATCACACTATCGGCCCATGCCCTATCCTACGGGTGTTATAGTTTTCTTACCTTTCCATTCAATAGCTTAGATCACCTGACTCCTTGAGCACGATCCCACTCGAGCCTTAGCGCACACCTAGGCACAAACATAGGTCAAAGTCAACACCGAACCCCAAGTCCGAATACCTAGCCTCGGGACCAATCTCGAGCCCCCGGGAAGTCCTAAATCCCCAAAACAAAGTGGCGGAATCGAGCCCCGAACCCTAGGTCAAAATCCCTCATCAAAACCCAAAAAGTTCCCTTCTGTGAACAGTGCAGCGCTACAGCGCTCTAAAGAGGGCGCTGTAGCGCTACAAGCAGAACTCACCCCCCCAAAAATAGGGGCTAGCGCTACAGCGCCCACTGACTAGCGCTGTAGCGCTAGTTGCAGCCCAGAAAACCCAAAATCGCATTTCTGCGATTTCTTTCAACCAATCTCAACCCAAACTTCTTCAAACTTTTTCCAAACCCAAAATCAAGCTTATAAACACCTCACACTCATCCCAAGCATCCCAAGAACTCAATCCCAAGCTCAAGCAACCCAAAACTCAAAATCTACCATGATCAACCCTAAACTCAGAAATTCAGCCAAACAACAAAGTTAAGGACTTAGAAATCATACCATTGCTGCAAATTTCGACCTTGATTCAACCCTAGGCCTCCTTAGCTTGCTCTCCCTCAAAGCTTGCCCAGAAATTCCCTTAAGATTCCCATCAATCCAGCTTAGATACACAGCCTAAACCAGTCAAAACCCAAAATTGAAAACTCTAAAAAACTTACCTCAAACATTGATGTGTTCTTGCTAATCCTTGCCAAATCTTCAAGTCTAACCCAAGATCCTTGATGCTCAGCCTATCATTGCTCTCCACTAAGCTTTGCTCCAAGAAATTTGAAGAGGAATGGTGCTAGAACCCCCAAACCGATCCTTTGGAAAACCATCTGTTTTTCTCTCTTTTCTTTTCTTCCTTTCCTTTCTTTTCCACAGCCATTTACCCTCTCTACCAATGCCACTAAACATATAAAGCCTCATAAATCAATCTCTTAAAGCCAATTCACCAAAATGCCCTCCCTATTAATTCTAACCCTTTTAGTCCAAGTAGGGCCATTTTAGTCACTATACGAAATTCCCGCTAATCCTCAAGTGTCTCTAATATTTTCCCGTTGCCTTCCAACACCTGATAAACCACCAAATTATAATCCTCAATATCAAAATAAACCTCAATCTATTCTCTGAATTCCTGTTCATACCCCCAGGCTCGCCCCGAGCCGGGTATGAATTCCCGTCATGACTTTCCGCTAGCCTGCTCACTGGGTTCGCCTCGAGTCACAAATCACTGATACACCCACATACCACTGTGGTCTCAACAATCATCACATATCAATACAGTTATGCCCAATCATGGCCAAAATTACAATTATGCCCTTCTAACACAATCCGGGCCTACATGCATACTAATATACATAGTCATCCATCTCAGATAAACAAATAGTCATATAACATGCTTTAAATCATAACCATGCATTTAACTCATAAAATCACACATAAATCCCAACCTGCCCTCCTGGCACACTAATCAAGGCCCTTAAGCCTTATTAGCTAATTTGGGTCGTTACAACTCGTAAAGACATGTTTAGTCCATTTTTAATACGAGATTATAAGGGACTGTGCGCAGCCAGTCATTCTTGCCAACCTTTGTGAATTTACATTTGCAAGTATTTGTTCATTACATGTGTTGTTTTGCTGTATTACAAGTATCAGTTTTTACACGAACAGGAATGTTCGAACAAGCCATGGTCAAGCCAAGTGACCAAGGACCTAAAAGCTCCTCGATCACTTAGGGGGCATATAAGGCACATCGATAGCAAAGCATACTCTTAAGGTATGTAAACACATGAACAAAATGAGTGAAAGCATGCTACAGTACTTAGAGTATTTTTCAAATTTTAGGTTTTGTTAAATCATGCCAAAGTACTATGCTAAGTTCGGTCATTCGAACAAATGTTATAATAAGTAAAGATATTATAGCATCAAGATTTAAGCTTTTACACCGCAAGCATCGCAGCTTAGATGTAACTGTTCAAGTAAAAGAAAAAAGATTTACTGCCCGTGCAGCAAAGTTTAAAAAAGAAACTATTGTCTTTACATCATGACCCGTGGGTCGTATATCCAAAAAGAAAGAAAAAATATAAGAGAAAATTCTAAGAGGCATTCGAGGCCGAAGGGTCCTGGGCAGCATCCTGGTTGGTCGCGTCCTCGACAACTTCTTCTTCTTCCACACCAGCGACGCTTGGAGTGGCAGGGGTTGCAGCTCTTGCCTCCTCTTCGGCCAGTTGGGCAGCGCATCGAGCCAACTCAGCAGTTCTGACTTCCTCTTAAAGGTAACTAAAGTTAGCACCCTGATTATGTTTCCAGAAATTGTAGAAACATCGGAGTGTCGTCCTCTTGTACTTTTCCAGATTCTTGGAGTTGTCAAGCTCCAACTGCTTCACCTTGCCCCCGAGAGTGACAATAGCCTCATCCTTAGACTTGAGTACCTCTCCCAAATGCTTGATTTCGCGAAGATGGGCTTGGTTGAAATCTCGATACTCCTGCCTCAACTTGACTGCTGCATTCTTCGCAGCTTCAGCCCCTGACAGCTTAGTCACTGCCGCATCCCTCTCTCGGACCATTGCCTCCAACTCCTTGGCATGCCTAGCCTCAGCAGCCGAAAGCTCCTCGGCCGCCTTCACCTGATACCTCTCGATGGCCTTTGCCTTAGCCTGCTCGAGGTAAGCCTGGGCTCGGGTACGAGCAGTAGTGGTAGACAGCAAGGCCTGTAAATAAAGCAAAAAGGAGTTAGAACTTATCATGAGGACTAAAAGACAAAGCTTGAAATACAAAGAAGTACTTACGCTGGAGATTTCGTTCAGAGCCATGTTCAGGATCTGGTCGACTGGCAAGTCTTCAGCTTCGACCATTGCAGCTCTAACACGGTCGCCTTTGCCGATGCGATCAAGACGATCCCTGGCCGATCGAATGGCACGGCTCATGAGTCTGGCCCCAAGAGCTTCTTCACGAGTAAGCTGCTCTCTGGCAGGCGCGGCAGGAGGTTTCGACGAGGCAGGGGGAGTCTGCTGCTCGGAAAGAACTGGAGGAGGGGTAGAAGTTTTCCCTGTTGGCGCAGGTCTTTGCCCAGTTGGCGCATCCTGGGGAAGGTCTTCTATTCGACCCTTCTTGGATGGAGGGCCTCGGCTGGATTCACCAGTTCTCTTCTTAGGCTTCCGTTGAAGTTGAGGAACCTCCTCTTCATCCTCGACCTGGTACATGTCGAAGATGTTGGGAGTAGACATATCTGCATGTAAGTAAACACAGCAAGTTAATAAGAAAGGAGGCAAGTGAAAGTATGTTATACAACTAAAAGGAGGTAACAAAGTAAATACCCGAGCTACAACTACTGGTCGCTACACTATTGACTCTAATAGTCATATACTCATTATCTGGCATGAAGAAGTCTGGCCCTAGATTTGGAGCATATGTAAAGTTACCATCCCCGTCAAACAAGTGACAGGGAATTGGCAAACCATTTAAAAGCGAAATAACTTTACCATTATTGTCAGAAGATTATCCCAAGTCAACAATAGGCTCTTTGGCCTTTTCTTTCCCCTTGCCTTGGGGAGCAGAAGGCCTTTCTGCGGAAAGGCTACCCGTGGGTTCCCTGATTGTAACCCCCGTTGGCCTCCTCCGGGGAGGAGGCACAGGAGGTTGCTGCTCGGGAACCCCCTCGGCAGTGGCTTCGTCCACCACGGACCCTCTATTTTCATGGCGAGGAGCCAGGAGGCCAGACAGCCTCAAGTTTGTTTCAGCTATTAGGGTCTTGACACTTTTTGCTGCGTCAGACATCCTGGCCAGAGTGTTGGACCTCAACACCATGTCTGGTGTTGGGGTCGGACGTAACCAAGGGCCTGAAAAATAGAGTACAGTTTGAGAAAAATGAAAGGAGACACCTTAAGTTAAAGTATCGACCAGTCAAAGACAAGCTCTTACCTCCTCGTACGAAGGCCAAATTGTTGCTGGTTATGTCTGGAGTAAGGAAATACTCCTTATTGTAGTGCCCCACGTTTGATATATGGGTAGTGCCACTCAAGAACGTCCGGCCGGTCTCTTGGTGGCAGAATTGGAAGAAGCCCATCCCGTTGTGCTGTGGGTTAGATTTAAGGTCAAAAAGATAGTTGACCTCGTGGGGCGAAGGTTCTAGCCATTTGTTAAGATTATACAGGATATAGAGTGCGGCCAGCATCCTATATCCATTTGGAGTTATTTGGAAGGGGGCGACACCAAAATAATTGGCCACCCCCACAAAAAAGGGATAAAGAGGGAGGTAAGCTCCCGCCTCAATGTGATACCGGGACCAGGCGCTGTTCGCACCTCCTGGGAGGTTAGCCCTCTGGTCTGCGGTAGGACGTATAATAGTAACCCTCGTGAGGGGGAATTTCCTGAAGCAGTTAGCGACCATTCGAGTGGTCACTAAACTGGCTGGGGAGGTATACCACTCGACATCAGGCGGATTTCGATGGCGAGGGCGAGCCCTAGTTTGGATGTTAGGGTCAGGAACGAGATTTTCTCGACCACTGGTCGAGGGAACCCAAGCTTGCGAATCAGGCTGGGCAGGAGAGTTTGGGTTTCTTTCGGACTCAGGTCTTTTCTTGCCAGTAGACTTGGAACGGGCCATTGGAGAGGAAGGATGTGATCTGGAAGAGGATCGCAAGAAAGGAATCTCATGGACACGGTCAGCTGGTTATTCTTCTCCCTCGAGCAGCTGGGCGAGAAGGTCGTCGTCGATGGGTCTTTCACCTCCCCACAAATCTGGCATTAAAGTATGCAAACAGAAGAATGGGGAGGTAAAGATATAGAACTTTAAAAGGCTTTTTAGAATAACGCTAGTCGAGCATAAAAGTTAGGCTTTTATACAACAGCATTCTAACAAAAAGCTAAATCTTTCTACACGAACAGTTTGAAAAATGGAGCAAAGGGTGAAAGTAAAAAGTTTTTCTGGAAAAGCTTTTTGAACTCCCCTTAGGTCGGGAAATATTTATTTTTCAACTCCCCTTAGTCCTAAAAAGCATGATCCTGGATTTTAAACTAACTCGTAACTCTACTTTGCCTACCAAACATTCTGTCTACAAGCACCTTAAACCAGAAACAGAAAATCTTAAACAGTCCACCATCAGAAGCATGCACCACGAGAAATTAGAAGCACGGGGTTTCGAAAACTTACCAAGAAGAGTGATCGTGGAGGTGGAAGAAAGGTCTTCGGAGATAAAAAAGCTCACGGTCTGAGTCTTGGAAGTGCAGGAAAATGGTCTCCGGAGAAGTTTAAAGCTCTGGTTTTTAGGGTTTTCTGCAAAGACAATGGCGTGCGTAAAAAGAAAAAGGAGGCTTCGACGGTCTTATATAAGTTTCTCTCTGATATTAAAAAAGTGTAATCATTAGTTTTCCTTTTTCAAAGTATGCGGAAACGGGATGGCCGTCGAAATCGTTTCTGGGGAACTGAAAAGACATGATTAGACAGAAGTGGGTTGCTTTTTTCAAGAACACACGAAGGGTTCTGACACGTCAGGTGGGGTTACCGAAGAGTCGTTCGATCAAAAGTTTATTTACTGTTCGTAGTAAATAAACTTTGGGGGCCAAATGTTATCCAATAAATTTGCATTTATGACATGGCAAGTAATCCCTGGACACGTGGCTGACACCTGGAAGCGTCTATTAGAGTATCGACCAGAAGACACAGTAGAAGCAGGGTAAGCCCGTCTTACCCGCGACCAGTCTAGTCGATGGTTCCATGTACAAGGCAACATTTATGGGAAGATCTTTATTAATCCCGAATTTATCTCATACAATCTCCTGAGTACCTGATTATTCAGGGGAGAATTTCTGTAACAATCTTTTGTAAACCCCCTTGAGCCTATAAATAGCAAGAGATAGCTCAAGGGAGGGACTTTTGGCTTTTGAATCGTTTGAAACTATAGTAATTCTCCTAGTAAACTTGTATTGTTCTTCAGAGGTTAGTTAAACTCATTGAACCCTAGTTCTTTGATCACTCTTCTGATTCTTATATCAATATCAGTCTAAGTGGACGTAGGTCATTACCAGATCCTGGGGCCGAACCACTATAAAAATTCTTGTGTGATTTACTGTTTTTTCCATACGTTCTTCTCTATACATTCATTCACATCAATCACATTTTGACTCTGTATCAGTTGGCCAAATCTTGGGTCAACACATTTCAACGTTTTGAGAAAAATTCCAAATAACATATTTGATGGAATTTCGGAATTGTTCTACAATGTCTTTCCGACCCCAAATAAGCTTCCAAAATCGTATTATGCAGCAAAAAGGTTGTTGCGGAAACTAGGATTAGGCTATGAGTCAATTCACATTTGGAAGCATGATTGCACACTTTTTGGAAAAAACGTGCTGGACAATCTAAATGTCCTGTTTGTGGTGAGAACAGATGGGTGGACAAGAACACCAAGGGTAAAAAAAGTGACACATAAAGTGATGTGTTATTTTCCTTTAACCCCTCGCTTCGTGCAAAAATATGCATCGAGGCACATTGCTCAACATATGAGATGGCATAACAATGTACGCATTAAAGAAGATGGTGTGATGAGCCATCCTGCTGGTGGGGAAGCATGGAAGGATTTTGATAGAAATTATCTAACATTTGTAATGGAACCCAAGAATGTGCATCTTGGTTTGGCTGTAGATGGATTCAATCCATTTAGTAATATGATTCTCTCTTACGGCATGTGGCCAGTTGTGTTGACGTATAACTTTCCACCGTGGTTATGCATGAAAGAGACAAATTTCATGTTGACTTTGTTGATTCCTAGACCACATTCACCAGGAAAGGATTTTGATGTTATCTTAAGGCCACTGATTGAGAAGTTAAAATAATTATGGGTCTCTGGTGTACGAACTCGGGATGTAGTTGATAATAGTTTTTTCACCCTTTAGGGAGCCTTGTTGTGGATGACTAATGATTTTCCAGCAAGGAGTAGCCTTTCTGGATAGAGTGGCCAAGGTTATTATGCTTGTCCTATATGCAATGTGGCAACAACGTCAATTCGGTTGCATAAGAAGGTTGCTTTTTATGGCCATAGGCATTTCTTACCAATCAAACATGGTATTAGAAGGGACCGAAAGACATATGATTGTTAGGCTTTTATGCCCTAATTAAAACTCAATTTCTTTGTAATCTCATTTTATTATCAATAAAAGAATAGAAATCAAATTTTGACTTGATCAATCGCTTTACTCACATGTTTTATTTTCATGATTATTAATTTAATATAAACATCTATTAAATCTCGAGCATATAGTTAATCATATTTATAGTGACGCAATCACAAAGGAATATAAATATGATTATATGTTCAAAAATAAGTTAGTTTTAAGAATAGTCAGTGTAGAGGATTTACACTAACATGTCAATCTATGATATGATCTACTTACACATTGTAGTGTTATGTTCTTTCCAGAATATTAGCAAAGTAGATAAGATCGGATGTAGTTGTTACATCGAACTGGACCGATATTGACAGTAGATAAGGTAAGTAAACATACTATTATTATCTATTCTAGTCATATCATATAGTTGACCGTAGGTCAATTCAATCTCAACTCTGAGTGGTTAGTATTCTAACTGATTATATTATTTGAAATCTTTGACTTGTTCGTTACCAGCTTACCCTACGGACTAGCCCATACTTACATCTTGGGAACTCGGTAATATAATTGAGTGGAAGTATTGATCATAGATATGAACATCTATAGCTTCTGATGAAGAAGTAAAACGATGGTTTCCTTTTAGTTTTGTTTGAGGTGCTAAATGATAGAGATCTCATTTTAGTAATTAATATTAGTTTACTGAAATAGTTTACTGAAATATCATTTACAAGGAACTAAGTGTTTTAAGGATAAAATACAATGAGGGGGAAAACGGTATTTTAGTCTCATCTCATTGTAGACCGTCTATATAGGATTGAGTGATAATTATGGTTGTAACAATGGATCACTAATAACGTATTTATATTGACTTATAGAGTGTTCTATGAATTCAAGAGTACAATTTCGAGTCTTTAATGGAGTCACGAGGAATTAATATGCTAGTAATTTTATTTGTTAAATTTATCATAACTTATTGGAGCTTTATTTCATAGGCTCATGGTCCCCATAGTAACTTGAATAAAATCATCTAGATAGTCTCAATTAATTAATTTATTATTAATTAGAATTATCAAAGTGGACCAGGTCAATTTTGGATAATTTCATAGAGTTATACAATTTAGAGAAGAAAAGAGATTTTAGAGCATATTTATTAATTAAGACAAATTAGTGTCAAAATAATGAATAAGTTTAAATTAAGGTTCAAATTATAAATAATTAATTTGATACAGGATTTAAATATTTATTTAATTAATTAATCAATAGAATATTATACGGGGCCTTGAATTTAAATCCAACGGGCATATAATTAAATAGGAAATTTCATGGGCCTATAGCCCATGAGAATTTTGACCTAAGGGCTGAATTTATCTATTATTTTATTGTTTTTTTAATGAAATAAGTGACATAATTGGCCCTATAAAATGAATGCTAACTGAGAGTTGAAAACAAGTGAACAAAAGATCTAGTTTTGATACTTTGGGGTTTTAGACTCTCTCTACAACAAAAGTCATTTTCTAAGCCTCTATATTCTCTTCTATTCTTCTCTATGTATCTATCTCATGTGTTGAGAATTGCCCACTCTAGTTTAGGTGAATCTAAGGATACTGTGGAAGATTGTGAAGAAATTTGAAGATCGGTTCAGTTTCTTGGTAATACCCTGCGACAGAAAAGATACAAGGGTTAGAGAAACTGAAGGAAGGAGTTACACTACAAGAAATCTAACATTTACCTACCAATTTCTTACCTACATATATATATATATTGGTAGGTAAAGTTACTTTTAACTACCCAAAATTTAATTTTCCGCACTATTGGTAGGTAAATATTGGTAATCATTAAAATTTTCTAGAATTATATTTTCTCTACCAATAATATTGGTAGGTAACAGGTTTTTTCTACGAATATATTGGAGGGAAAATTTTCAGATTTTGGAGCTTATTTATCCCACCAATTTTATTTAAAATTTTCTTTTTTTTTAATTAAAACTAATGCTGATGTGGAGAACATTAACATTATAATACTTAATCTCTTTTCATAAAAATGTAATAATATACATTTATATATAAAAAAAACATAAATATAATTATATAAATATAAATATTATTTAATTAAAAAATAAATAAATCTTTTATAAACCTAAACCTAAAAACACTATCACTCAAAATCTCAAATCCCTCTCTCTCCAGCACTCACCTCTCTTCTCTTCCTCTCCATCGACAAACCAGGTTCCTCCCAGCCGCCTCCCCATCGACGAACCAGGTTCCTCCCTACCGCCGCCCCATCGACGAACACTATCACTCCTAGTCGCCTCCCCATCGATGAACCCATCCGCCTCCCTATTCATCAGACCCAGTCGCCTCCCTCTTCGTCGAACCCATCCACCATTGCTCTCCATCACCTTGCTCTTCATCAAATCCATCTTTCTCTCTGTTGTCGCAGTTGTTGTTGTAGTCTCTACAACAATACTTGCTATTGGTTTCGTCGTCGTTTCTTTCCTTTACTTCGCTCGACTTGTAAGTGCATTGATTTTTTTTCTTGTGATCTTCTCTGCTTCAGCCATTACAAATTTGTAAGTCCATTGATTTTTATTTTATTGTTGTATCTGCCTCAAATCATTGTTGTATTTTACTTTTGTTAATTTTTTTTCAGATGGTGTTGATGCAAGAGTAGGCATACAACTGCTAGTAGCGGATTGATGAGGATTGGTGGATTGAACGACTAGGTATATTTTTGGTTGAGGTATATTCATAATACTATTTATGAAAATCCCCAAAATTTGAATGATTTATGATGACTTGTAATTTTTGAGGCAATTTTTATGTGTTTGGGTATGTTTTAGTTCTGTTATTTGATCTGAGACATATTTTTTCTATGTTTATGTACTGGCATGTGTTTTGGATTTGAGATTTTTGAATTGCATAATATATTTTTTATATATTCCTGATAATTATAGATTTAGAGTTAGGAATTTCATGTTTCTGCTTTGTTTTGTTTATTGATATGTTTTTTGATATGTTTCTACTTTTCATGTTTCTGCTTTGTTTTGTATACTTCCATGTTTATACTAAAAAAAACAAAAGAATTTCATGTGCGTGGCACTTTTGCAAGTTATTGGTCCTTTTTTTTTTTTTTGCTCTGGTTTGTTGTGTTTAGTTCATTATTGTTTCAGATTTGGTTCAACATATTTACGTATTCTGATTTAGTGTTGCTCTTTGGTTGTAAGGTCTGGTTCTGTTCTGAGCAATGAATTTATTTTATTGTCTATTTATGAAGGGGTTTGTTTTAGTAAGGATTTGATTTAATATATTCTGTTTGGTACTTTGATTATGATATTTGTATTCAAATTTAGTGTTGCTCTTTGGTTTTAAGGTATGGTTCTATTTTGAGAAATTAATGTATTTTAAAGGGATCTCTTTTGAGAAAGGAATTGGTTTAATTATTTTGTTTGGTACTTTGTTTTTGATATTTGTATTTAGATTTATTGTGTGCAAGTGTTTGATCTGATGTAACAATTAGTTCGAGTGGTTCTGTTTACATCTTGTTATGTTTTTGGTTTTGGGCATTTTGCTTCTAACAGTGGCATCACAGCTTGGTGCTATTTTCTAGTGAAGCAATACTTCTTTCTTCTTAAATGTCTATTAGCTTGAATTTTTATATATGTGTGTCTATTAGCAATGCTTTGTAGCTTGTGTCTTGGTTTATTTTAGATATGGTCTTTGATTTCTTTATGAGATTAAATCTTCAGTGCTTGAGTATTTTTGGATATGTTCAATCTTTTTTCAGAACATATTACCTTAATGTGTCATACTTTTTTAAGAACATACTACCTTCATAGTCAATGAAGTTTAAACAATATAATTAAAAGAGGACAACAAAAATTGAAACTAAGGAACATGTTTAAGGGACTATAAATGATTTGTATTCAGATTAGGAAGTCTGCTTTCTGGTTTGTATTTTCTTCATTGTTGTTTTCATTTAGGCTTTGGATACATCTTATATTTCTGAATTACAAGCTTGGTTGTGTTTAGATTGAGTGTTACTCTTTGCTTGTAAGGAGTGATTCTTTACTCTATCTCTGATTGGTTGTTAGGAATCTATTTTGTGCTTAAAATACCATTTTTTTTTCTTGTTTGTATTCTTTTGAATCATTGTTTCTTGATTTAAAACTAACCTAATCTATGATTTTATTAACTACTATAGACTTTTTTTAATACATTTATGATTGAATAAATTAACTACAATTGCTTGTGTGGTTTCAAGGGCCATAGTAATATAGAGTTTGTTTGGACTTAATCAATTTGAAACTTAGATTTATCTTTTATTTTCTTCTGTCAGATCTATGTTTGAGTCTTACTTATTTTTAGTTGACTTATTTATATATATATGATATTGATCATTATGTCACTTTGAATTTTTTTTCGCTTGTGATATTGAAGAATGAAATGCAGGAACATGGAGTTCCAAGTGGAAGACTGTATCTTCCTTAGAATATCACCATGGAAACGGGTGAGGAGATAAGGGCAAGTTGAGCCCTAGATTAGTAAGACCATTTGAATCCTGGATAGGACCGGTCTGATTGCCTTTTGATTGGCCTTATCTTTGGCACTGCCAGTAGTATAAAGTGCATTTCATATTTCCATTTTGAGGACATGTGTTAGACAAGACTCATGTGTTGAGTTATGAGAATTTGGAATTAGCGGTTAAGTTATCCTGTAAAGGATAACCAACTCAGATATGAGACAGAAAGAACAAGGTTCTGAGAAGCAAAGCTATACCTTTAGTTAAGGTATGATACAGAAACAGTGAGGTCGAGGGAACGACCTGGGAACTGGAATCAGATATGTTGAATTTATATTCCGGGCGATTCAGATAAATTTCGAGGACAAAATTTCTGTAAGGAGGGGATAGTTGTAATGACCCAAATTTTCTAATAAGGCTTAGGACATTGATTAGGAGGCCGGGAGGGCCATAATTGATTTATTATGCCATTAAATGAGTATATGCATGACTATGTGAGTTATATTATTATATGATGATAAATGCATGCATATGGGTCCACTTTCATTATATGGGCATTTTGGTGATTTGGCCCGTTGAGGGCATATTTGTATATTTCCATCCATGCTGGGGAATTATGAATGAGGCCACATTATAATGTTGATTTGTTCGAGCTATTCAGCATGAGATGATCTTTGAATGCAAGTTAGCGGTTTGGTCATAACGAGGTTATTTACCGGGCTCAGGGTGAGTCTCGGGGTAATTTGATGTTTAGTGCATTACCAGGAATTAAAGGGTAATGAGATATGGATTATTATTATTATTTGAGAATATTGGAAATAATGGGAATTTGAGGACGTTAATTATGATTAGCGGGATAAGTGGGAAATGGCATTTTTGCATCAGGGCTGTTAAGAAAAGAAGATAGGCTTGGGGGCATTTTGGTAATTTGACCAAGGGATATATGTTAACTTAAGGATGGCTTTAGAAACCTTAGAAGCAAAATAGAGCACTCCTTTCCCTCCCCCACGATCATCTTCTTCTCTCTTCTCCCTTTGAAATTTTGAAGCTTAATTTGAGGATTCAAGCTAAGGAATCAAGCCTTGAGGGTTTAGGATTGTGTTTAGCCATTGAAGAGGGTTTAATATAGAGCTTGAGGGAAGAATTCAGCCATGGAAACTGTGGTTTATGCTCTGTTTTTCAATTGATTTTCAGTTGGAATTTTGGATTTGATAGTTGGGAATTCAATGAAGTTTTTGGCAAATTTGATGCCTAGGACTTGTAGAATGGGTTTTTGGGTTCATTTGTAAGTTTGGTTGAGGTTTGGAATCATTTTTTGAAGTTTGGAAATTGGAGAACTCGAAGGGGAAAAACCAGGGCTGAAACACCCTAGTTCTGGCGCTACAGCTCCCAAGGATGGGCGCTACAGCGCTGTCCAGGGCAATGCAGCCCTGCTCGTAGCGCCATGGCGCCTGGGGGCAGCGCGGTAGTGCTACCCTATTTTTCCAGGGCATTATTTTGGGCACTTTTGAGGGTTTTTGGCTCGGGGTTTCAATTCTTAAGGCTCGGGATCGAATTTATTAACTGTGTTAGTAGGATTCGAGGTCCCGGGAGCAAGGTTTAGATCATGAACCTTTTATTATTGATTTTATTGATGCAATTCCATATTTGATTATGACTAGGTGAACGCTAAGGAATCAAAGTATTGATCGTTCTCAAGGGTCGTTTTTAAATTGTTTCTTGCTCGAACCAGAGGTAAGAAAACTGCACCCAGTATGTGATGCATGTGATGCATGAGATACATGAGATTAAGGCATGACATGAGTGTTGAATATGAGATTGATCAGAGCTTGAGTCTCTGTAAATGTGCATGATCATAATTATGCTAGTAAATTTTGAGTAAGCATGCTTAATGCCCTGTATTTGGATATTTGACATATGATATATGCCTGGTTGCACTGTTTACTTGTGAGTGGAACTGACTCCATCGTCAGAATCGGCAATGGTGTTAGTATTGACTGTGAAGCTGGGACTTATTAGTCAAGTTCAACAGTAGTACTAATCACTGGTCGTATGGAATTGACCTATTAGTCAAGAATGGTTTTAGTGTGTTTAACGCAAGCCGAAAAAATTATATCTAATCAACACATTATCATCATAAGTATGAAATGCTTGACCGACCTTAAGTTCGATGAATACAAAAGCGCTTGTCTAGTCTAAAGGTTAGTTACTTAGAGCTAGGGCCAAAAGATTCAAGTGACTGTAACGTCACATGGCTTAAGTTCGTGACTCCATAGTCACTTATCTGATTCAAGTTCGTGACTCCATAGTCACTTTTCTTATTCAAGTTCGTGAGTCCATAGTTACTAATCTGGTTCAAGTTCATGACTCCATAGTCACTTATCTGGTTCATGTTCGTGACTCCATAATCACTTATTTGATTTAAGTTCATGACTCACTCATGAGTCACTTATCTGATTAGGGCTACAAGCCCCAGTATGATTACCAGAATCTTAAAGTTATATTAACTTAAGATTGAATTGATAGTCATCCGTACAGGAGGGCAGGATCCACAATCATTCATTCGGACTTATTGCATGCATGAATAGGGCAATTATTTCTAGGCATGCCTATTATGATTTAGTAATATGTTATTACCTGTTCATGAGCATATTGAGTTTTCTTGATGAGCTTCGGCTCCAGGGTGCTATGTGGTGCAGGTAAAGGCAAAAGAAAGTTGGACCATCCTTGAGTTGGAGAGCTTAGGTGACAATGTGTACATATGTGGCTGCTCGACCGCCACGACTGAGGTTTTAAAGAGGAACTAGGGTTAAACTTCTTGGGGTTTTTTTCCATAATTAAAACCCAAATTCTTTGTAATCTCATTTATTATCAATAAAAGAATAGAAATCATTTTTTGACTTGGTCAATCACTTTGCTCACATGTTTTATTTTCATGATCATTTGTTTAATATAAACTTCTATTAAATCCCGAGTATATAGCTAATCATATTTATAGTGACGTAATCACAGTGGAATATAAATATGATTATATGTTCAAAAATAAGTTAGTCCTAACA
The DNA here is from genome assembly GCF_963169125.1 of Humulus lupulus. Lineage (NCBI taxonomy): Eukaryota > Viridiplantae > Streptophyta > Magnoliopsida > Rosales > Cannabaceae > Humulus > Humulus lupulus. The sequence goes on along the minus strand of NC_084798.1, from coordinate 147,956,582 downwards.
TTAGTCAGTGCACAGGATTTACACTGACTTGCTAATTTACGATAAGATCTACTTACACATCACAGTGTTATGTTCTTTCCAGAACATTAGCAAAGTAGATAAGATCAGATGTATTTGTTACATCAGACAGGACCAATATTTACAGTTGATAAGATAAGTAAATATACTATTATTATCTATTCTATTCATATCATATAGTTGACCATAGGTCAATTCAATCTCAATTCTAAGTGGTTAGTATTCTAATTTATTGTATTATTTGAGTTCTTTGACTTGTTCGTTACCAGCTTACCCTACGGACTAGCCCATACATACATCTTGGGAACTCGATAGTATAATTGAGTGGGAGTGTTAATCATAGATATGAACATCTATAGTTTCTAATGAAGAAGTGAAACGATGGTTTCCTTTTAGTTTGGTTCAAGGTGTTAAATGATAGAGATCTCATTTTAGTAAATAAATTAGTTTACTGAAATATCATTTACAAGGAACTAAGTGTTTTAAGGATAAAATACAATGAGGGGTAAAACGGTATTTTAGTCCTATCTCATTGTAGACCGTCTATAGAGGAATGACTCACAATTATGGTTGTAAGAATGGATAATTAATAGCACATCTATATTTCTTATAGAGCGTCCTATGAATTCAAGAGTGCAATTCCGAGTCTTTAGTGGAATCACGAGGAATTAATGAGTTAGTAAATTTATTTGTTAGATTTATGATAACTTATTGGAGCTTGATTTCATAGGTCCATGGTCATCATTGTACCTTGGATAAAATCATCTAGATAGTCTCAATTAATTTATTTAATTATCAATTAGAATTATCAAAGTTGACCAGGTCAATTTTGGATAGTTTCACAGAGTTATGTAAATTTTAGAAGAAAAGAGAAATTATGGCAGATTTATCAATTAAGATAAATTGGTATCTAAATTAATAAATAAATTTAAATCAAGGTTAAAATTATAAATAATTAATTTATTAAATTATTTAACTAATTATTTAATTAATTAAATCAATATAAAATAATACAGGCCTTGATTTTAAGTCTAATGGGCTTATAATCAAATGGGAAATTTCACGGTCCTAAAGCCCATGATAATTGTTATCTCAAAAATTAGAAGTGAATGACATGGCAAGCATTAATTACACGTGGCTGACACCTGGCAGAATCTGTGTTCGACTATCGACCAGGAAGACATTCAGTATCAGGCGATCGATTTCTTTGTACGACCAGCCTGGTCGTACGCACATAATACGCGGAGGAAATCTTAGGCAGTTATGATGGAATCCGAAATTATCTCCCATGATTTCCTGAGTATCCGATTTTTTAACAAAGAATATCTGTAACAAATCAATGTAAATCTTCCCTGAGCTTATAAATAGAAGAAGAGGGCTCAGGGAAGAGGATCCCTTTTTCTTCTCTTACTTTCAGATCACTTGAGATCAGAGTTATCAAACTAGTTATATTGTATTGTTCTTCAGAGGTTGGTGAAACTCATTGAACCCTAGTTCTTTGATCACTCCTTTGGATCTTATATCAATAACAATTCAAGTGGACGTAGGTTATTACCAAATCTTGGGACCGAACCACTATAAAATCTTGTGTTCTTATTATTTTCGTCATCACATTCTTTTCAACGTATTCATCCACGTCAAGCGTATTTTGACTCCGTGTCAGTTGGCCAAAATCTGGGTCTACATTCTGGTGCTTTCATTGAGAGCTTGATATAGCACTGTTGAGAAAACCAATGGTGAAAACTACCAGGAAAACTGGACAACCGGCCGGCGCTGCACCATCTAACCCTTCTCCTCCTCCCAACGTGGCTGAAGATGAGCCACATTTGGAATTTGATGAGGAAGAAATGGATGAAGACGCTGAAGAGTACTCTAGGGGCGTTGCACGAGGAGCTGGCCAATCTGAGGGCCAGCCAGGAAAGTGCTGCCGAAATCATGGCGCGGCAGCAACAAGAAATTGAACGGCAGCGCTTGGAGCTAAGTGAAAGGCAAGTGGAGATGGACTGTCGCCAGAGCGAATCCATGGTAGCCCTCGAGGCAGCCTTGCAATTGGCTAGGAATCAGGCTGCACCTGCCTCGCAGCCTGATCAACCCGCGAATGGGCCACCCCACAGGGGTCCCAATCCTAGCCCGCTTATCCAACCCTCAAGCCCGCAAAGGCCCGAGTAGCCACCGCCGCCTCAGGACGATGTCCCGCTAGGAGACCCTGAGGCACAGCCTCCATCCCAAGTTGGTCGCAGCAATCCCCCGCATCAGAGGTAGAATAGGACCAGGCAGCAACCTCGCAGTCTTAGACGCCATAGGGGCGACGAGCCAAACCCTTCGAGCAGAGGACAGCATCCTCCTGGCAACAGGAGGAACTCAGAGTTAGGCTCTGCGGTCCGAGGCCCCCCACGGCATGATAATGCACGGGGACCTAACGACCAACGCAGACCACTCTCTAACGCTCGGGAGGTTCCAGCCCGGGAAGGCAATCGAGGGAACAGTCGATCCCACCATAGCCAATCAAGATTCAAAGATGGCCATGGTTATAATGAGGCCGACTCAGGCAGAGGGAATGTCGGTCAGAGGAATGAGGAAAGAGGTGGAGGCAGGAGCCAGCCACCTCAAGATGACCAACCCGACAGACGGGACGCTGGGGGACAGCCCAGACAAAATAACGTCTTCGACCGGCTCGGAGCTAGCGAGCAGCGGAGAAGAGACGAGGACTTGAGGGCTGTACTCAACGATCGCCGCGAGCGGCACGGCGAAAACGTCCCCCCAGCCCCAGAGGCCACGACGATTCCTAGCGCTGTACAGGCCCAGATAGATGCCCTCAACCAAGCAGTGCAGCAGCTGGTCGGGGGAAGAACATCTTACATCGACCACGATAGGAAGAAAGGCACTCCTTTCATCCAAATGATAGCTATGGCAGAAACTCCTAGCAAGTTTAAAATGCCTACGCTTCCAAACTTTGATGGGTATGGTGACCCGGTGTGTCACGTCAACAAGTTTGAGATACAAATGGGCATTCAAAAAGTGTCCGAAGACGCTCGGTGGACCCGTCGAGGACCTGGAAGAGGTCCAACTTGACGAAAAAGACCCGACCAAAGTCGTGAAGGTCGGGAAGAACCTAGAACCAACCACGAAGCATGCACTGGTGGAATTTTTGCGGAAGAACCAGGAGGTCTTTGCCTGGTCACACAAATACATGGCTGGGATAGACCCTGCAGTTATCATCCATGTCCTGAACATAGACAAGAATTTTCCACCCGTGCAACAAAAAAGAAGGCTGCTCGATAAGGAACGGTCGAGAGCCTTAAAAGAAGAAGTTGAGAGATTAAAGGAGAATGGGTTCATCAGGGTGGCGTTTTATCCATCGTGGGTCTCTAATCCAGTACTGGTTCCCAAGCCTAACGACAACTGGCGAACCTATGTGGATTTTACAGATCTCAATAAAGCCTGCCTGAAGGATTGCTTCCCACTCCCGAGGATCGACCAGTTAGTCGATGCTATTGCTGGACACGAGATCCTCTCCTTCATGGATGCATATTCAGGCTACAATCAGATTAGCATGCATCCCCCTGACGAGGATCACACCAGCTTTCGGACCGATACGGGCTTATACTGTTATAAAGTAATGCCCTTCGGACTGAAAAACGCAGGTGCGACTTACCAGCGACTAGTTAACCACATGTTTAAAGAGTTTATTGGAGTAAACATGGAAGTATACGTGGACGACATGCTGGTAAAGTCGAAAAAGGCAGAAGGACATGTGAAGGATTTGCAAGAGTGTTTCAATGTATTGAACAAGTACCAGATGAAACTAAATCCTCTCAAATGTTCCTTCAGAGTTGGATCAGGGAAGTTTTTGGGGTTCATTGTAAATTCAAGAGGAATTGAGGCCAACCCCGACAAGATAAAAGCCCTGATCGATATGAAATCGCAAGATCAAGGATGTACAAAGTTTGACTGGGAGAATTGTGGCCCTAAGTAGATTTATTTCCAAATCAACAGAAAAATGCGTCCCTTTTTTCAATCTACTTAGGGGCAATAAGAAATTTGAATGGACAGGAGACTGCGAGCAAGCTTTTCAGGCCTTGAAAGCCCATATGTCACAGCCTCCCATTTTATCGAAGCCAATCGAAGGAGAAACTTTGTTCCTTTACCTGGCGATCACTGAAGTTGCTGCTAGTGCGGTACTAGTACGAGAGGAAGAAGGCGTACAAAAAGCAGTTTACTATGTAAGCAAAAGGCTGATCGGAGCAGAACTGAGGTATCCACCCATCGAGAGGTTAGCATATTGCTTAATCCTGGCCTCAAGGATTAACTGACCAGCCCTATCACAGTTTTAACTGACCAGCCCCTTCGGCAAGTCCTCCAAAAACCAGAAGCGGCTGGGCGTCTATTAAAATGGGCAGTCGAACTAGGGAAGTTTGATATCACATATTCACCGCGAGCAGCAGTAAAGGGACAAGTCTTGGCCGATCTCATTTCAGAGTTTACCGAACTCCCAGATAGCGAGCAGTGCGAACAGCCTAAAGCGCCTGAGCCTCAAGATGAAGCTCCTTCGTGGAAGTTATTCACAGATGGGTCGTCAAACGAATCTCACGCAGGAGCAGGAGTGATCTTGATAACGCCAGAAGGGCATCGATTTCACTGCGCCATCAGGTTCGACTTCACCGCGTCAAATAATGAAGTCGAATACGAACCCCTCCTCGCTGGATTGAGAATGGCAAAAGACATGAGCATAAAGGCGCTTGATATTTACAGTGATTCACAGCTGGTAGTGAATCAAGTTCTAGGGGAATATCAAGTGCAAGGCCTAAAATTGGTAGCCTACTTGAGTAGAACTAAGGACCTGTTAGCCCAGTTCACAAAGTATACCCTCCAGCAAATACCGCGGGATCAGAATTCAAATGCAGATGCCTTAGCAAAACTCGCGAGCGCGAAAGATGCTGACACTTTGAACATTGTGTCAGTGGAAAGATTGAGTGAGCCAAGCATACGGGCAATAGAAGCCAGTATGGAAATCCAAATGGAAGATACATGGATGGCGCCTTACTTGGAGTATCTGACAAATGGTGTACTACCAACAGATACAAAACAAGGCCAGAACTCTACAAAGGTAGGCTATTAGGTACATACTGGTCGATGGTGTTATGTACCGAAGAGGATATTCCACGCCACTGCTTAGATGCATTACACCAGAGAAAGCTAAGGAGCTAATGAAGGAAGTACATGAAGGCTTCTACGGGGATCACGCTGGGGGGCAAAGTTTGGCAAAAAAGATTCTAAATCAAGGTTATTTCTGGCCAACTATGAACGAAGATTCGATGGAGTTTGTACGAAAATGCGATAAATGTCAAAGATTTTCCAAAATTCCACGAGCAGCTCCAAACGAATTAAAACAGATGCAGAGTCCTTGGCCTTTTGCAGTATGGGGTATCGATTTGATTGGATCCCTGCCCACGGGAAAAGGCGGAGTGAAGTACGCAGTTGTGGCAGTTGACTACTTCACCAAATGGGCCGAACCTGAACCACTCGCTACCATAACGACCAAAAAAGTTCTTGACTTTTTCATCAAGAACATTGTTTGCCGGTATGGTTTGCCCCGAAAGATTGTCTCAGACAACGGAACCCAATTTGACAGTGACTTATTCACCGACTTCTGCGAAAGGCAAGGGATTATCAAAAGCTTTTCTTCAGTTGCACATCCACAAGTGAACGGGCAGGTCGAGGCAGTGAATAAAATGCTTAAGGACACCCTGAAGAAAAGGCTTGAAGACGCTAAGGGAGCATGGCCAGAACAGCTGCATGAAGTCCTCTGGTCGTAAAGAACTTCTCAACAAACGGCGACAGGTCATACCCCGTTTTCCCTAGCCTACGGATATGAGGCCATGTTACCTGTCGAATTAGATCCCCCCTCACATCGACGCATTACATACGACCAGGGCCAGAACAGCCAACTGATGATGGAGTCCCTAGACTCAATTGACAAAATACGAGAAAAAGCCCAACTCTGAGTTGCTGCGTACCAGCAAAAGGTCGCCCGGTACTTTAACTCGAAGGTAAAAGAAAGAAAATTCAACATCGGTGACCTAGTGCTACGACAAGTTTTCTTAAATACTCATGATCCCACTGCTGGAGTACTCGGACCAAACTGGGAAGGACCTTACCAGATTGAAGACGTCCTTCATCCGGGCACCTACAAACTTGCACGCTTGAATGGAGATCTCGTTCCACGCTATTGGAATGGAGAACACATGCGCAAGTATTATCAGTGAACAATCCTTCTTAAAGGACTGGTTTGTATTAATTTTAACTTTTTACAAGTTTCGAAAAAGGGTTAGCCACGTTGTATGGCTAATCGCTTATAAGTGTAAGATCTTTTTAAGATCCCTCGTACAGACATGTTTAGTCCATTTTTAATACGAGATTATAAGGGACTGTGCGCAGCCAGTCATTCTTGCCAACCTTTGTAAATTTATTTTTACAAGTATTTGTTCATTACGTGTGTTGTTTTGCTGTATTACGTGTTGAATTTTGCAACGAGCAGTAATGTTCGAACAAGTCATGGTCAAGGCAAGTGACCAAGGACCTAAAGCTCCTCAATCATTTGGGGGGCATATAAGGTACATCGATAGCAAAGCGTACCATGAGGTATGTAAACACAGGAACAAAATGAGTGAAAGCATGCTACGGTACTTAGAGCATTTTTCAAAATTTATGTTTTGTAAAATCAAACCAAAGTACTATGCTAAGTTCGGTCATGCGAACAGGTATTATAATAAAAGAAACATTATAATATCAGTAAGGTAATTGTTTACACCGCGAGCATTAGTGCTCGGATGTAAATATGTAATTAAAAGGAAAAACCCTTACACCACGAGCAGTACTGCTCGGATGTAATTGTTCAAATATAAGTAAAAAGTTGCCCTTGCATCAATAAAAGAAAATTGTCTTTACAAATAGACTCGTGGGCCATAAAAGCTGAAAAAATAAACAAAAAATACTAATTTTACTGGGGAGCAGGAGGGTCTTCTGGATTAGGAGCACTCTGATCAGCCGGAGGACCAGCCGCAGCATCAGCAGCAGGGGTTTTGGCCTTGGCTCTCTCCTCTGCCTCCAACCGAGCAGCGCACTGCGCCATCAGCATCCTTTGCAACCGCTCAGAGAGATAGTTAATGTTGGCCTCCCGATTGTGCTTCCAGAAGTCGTAGAAACAAAGGAAGGTGACTTCCTTGTACTTCTTCAAAGTTTTAGCCCCGTCCTCCTCTAGCTGCTGCACTCGCCCCTCGAGCTCTCGCACCCTCTCTTCAAGCTTCTTCGCCTCATCCTTGATGGCGGTCAGATCGAGTGTGAGCTGTTTACACTCTTGGGTGTGGAGTACAGAACTCTCCCTCCATCTGTGCCGCTCATCGATGGCTTTCTTCAGGGCCCCTTGACTTTTCTGAAGCTCCTGGGTGAGGGTGGCTTGGTCCTCGCATAGCTGTTCATTCAGCTTGGACAACTCCTTATTTTCCTCGAGCATTTTTTTCTTCTCTTCCTCAAGTACTTTCTTAGCCTGAGCAAGCCTGGAGTCAAAGTTCTATCCGCGAGAAACCAACGCCCCAGTACGGCGCCAGCCAGCATTTAAAGACAGTAGTCCCTGAAAACAAAAAATAAAAAAGTAAGGAATAGAAGTCAGGCATAAATGATGAAACAGCAGAAAATGACTTACGCTGACTATCTCATTCAACCCTGTGTTGATGATTTGGTCGGCCTTCATTGAGGCAGTTTCGTTGATGGCGGCCTGGCTGCGTCTGTGCTTCGAGAGCTTATATATTCTCTCCCTGGCCGACCCGACCACGAGGCTGGACAGGGAGCCTTCGGACAGGTTGTCCAAAGTCTCTCTACTAGCGGCCCTAGAGGAGGGCTGTGGATTCTCAGGCACGAGCGTCGACTGTTCGGTGGGAGGCGGAGGTGTCATGTTTTCTTTAGAAGGGCCGGCGCCGGGAGTGTCCTCTGCTCGAGCCTTCTTTGAAGGGGTCTTGCTGCTTTCCCCTCGAGCCCTTTTGCTGTCCTTCAGGACAGAAGCGGCAGCAGCAATTTGGTAATGCTCGAAGAAGTCCTCAGAGTCCATACCTGCACAAAGGAAAACAATTCGAACAGTGAGATTAAAGGGTCGCGGGAAACAAAGATCAAAGTAAAAGGATTACAAGTAAAATACCCGAGTTACACCTACTGGTCGTAACATTATCTACTGAACTACCTAGTTCCTGGAAGAAGTCTGAGTTTAAAGAAGGGGCGTTCCTAAAGTGGCCATCCCCATCAAATAGATGGGAAGGAATTGGCAGATTATTCAAAAACGAGAATGATGTACCGTTTACTTCCGACGAGTCGTCAGTAGTTCGATAGGTTCGGCAACCTTTTGTTTCCCCATGCCCTTGGGGACCGATGATTCCGCTGCTCGGTGGGGAATAGTAGGTTCCCTGATTGTAACCTCAGTTAGCCTCCTCCGGGGAGGGGGTGCCTAAGGTTGCTGCTCGGGTTCCTGCTCAAGATCCACATCGGCATGGGCACCACTCGCCGCAGGTTCGTTAGTCGTAGGTTGGGAGCCCCAAAGGCCAACCAGCCTAAGGTTAGCCTCGTTAATTAAGTTCTTCACACTCTTAGCAGCACTTGGCATGCTAGCTAAGAGTGCTGCCCTCGACTCCATTCCTGGAGTGGGGGTCGGGCGTAACCATGGGCCTGGAATACAATGGAATAGCGAAGAATTACGACAAGAAAGAATTAAAGTACAGAAACTACTGGTCCAAGGATTATTATTTTCTTTACCTCCTCAGGTGAAGGCCAGATTTTCCGCGGCAATGTCGGGCGTAAGGAAGTACTCTTGATGGTACTTCCCCACGTTGGAGATGTGAGTGGTGTCAGACAGAAAGGTGCGTCCCGTCTCCTGGTGGCAGAAATGAAAGAACCCCGTACCATCCTGGTTGGGGTTGGACTTGAGGTTGAACAGAAAATTGACCTCATGAGGAGAAGGAGCTGGCCATTTCTTGAGCTTGTAGAGGATATAGAGCGTGGTCAGCATCCTATACCCATTCGGGGGTGATTTGAAAAGGGGCCACCCCAAAGTAGTTTGCCACCCCTTGAAAGAATGAATGAAGAGGCAGGGTGGCACCCGCCTCGATATGGTACCTCGACCAGGCGCTATAAGCCCCTCCTGGCAGGTTGGCTCTCTGGTCGATGGAAGGTCTAACCAGGGTCACCCCTGTCAGATTGTATTTGTTTAAATAGTTGGCAATCATATGAATTGTCACCGAACTTGGGGGACAACGTGCCACTCGACAGCTGGCTGGTCGGCATACCGAGGACGGGCACGCCTCTGAACTTCGGTTTCAGGGGTGAATTCACCTCGACCACTGGTCGAGGGGGAATCAGAAGAAGGCCGACTTGGAGAGTTAAGGTTGCGTCTTTTTCTAGCTTTGGTTTTTGTTCTGGCCATTTTCTGATTGGGAACTGGTGGAGGATTTGGGTTAGGACGTGAAAAGGGGATTTCTGGAATCAGTGTAGATGGATTATCTTCTCCTTCGAGTAGCTGGGCCAAGAGTTCTTCTTCAATAGGTCTTTCTCCCCCCCAAGGGTCTTGCATATGAACTGCAAACAGACAATGGAGGAGATAAGACACAATCCGCGAAGTAGTGTGGAAGATTGGGATAACGTTGCTCGTGCCTAAATAACCAGCAGCATCCTAATCCTACGCTAAGTTCAACGTGGGTAGTTTGAAGGACGGATAAAGACAAAAAGGAAAGTAAATTGTTTTCTGAAAAGAGAAATTTTTCGAATCCTGAGGGGCGGGAAATTTTTTTGGTTTTTTCACCTGGCTTAAAGGTTGAATCTTTCGTCAACCTAACGTCCCAAACCAGAGATCCTAACTGCCAAACTATAGTCCTGATCTATACAAAGCATGAAAACGCATTTTTACCAAGCACTAGGCGGTTTATACCAAAAAACCCTATTCAAGAACACAGAGGTCACAGAGCACAGAAACGGCATGCATGGCGTAATAGAAAGCTTAAAAAACGAAGTTCTTACCTGGGCGAAGATGGAGATTCGGAAGAAGATGGAAACTCGGACCGAAAGACCTTCGGCTAGACGTCAGGCTAGTTTTCGAAGCTCTGAACTCTGACGCAAGTTCTTGAAAGTATTGGCAAAGATGGTGAATAAAAATTTCTTAAAGGAGACAAAAAGCCTACTTATAGGGATCGAAGGGATAGCCAAAAGGCAGTAATCATCACTTCCCACTTTCGAAACGTGGGGAAGTGTATAAGCCATCAAATTTCCTTTTTGGAAACAGAAAAGGCTTGATTAGACATAATTATATCACGGTTTTCGAAAATGCACGGGGATTCTGACAGACATCATGGGAATGTGAACGGTTGTTCCCTTAAGTTTCTTTATTGCTGGTCGTACTAAACAAATTTGAGGGGCAAATGTTATCCCAAAAATCAAAAGTGAATGACATGGCAAGCATTAATTACACGTGGTTGACACCTGGCAGAATCTGTGTTCGACTATCGACCAGGAAGACATTCAGTATCATGCGATCGGTTTCTTTGTACGACCAGCCTGGTCCTACGCACATAATACGCGGAGGAAATCTTAGGCAGTTATGATGGAATCCAAAATTATCTCCCATGATTTCCTGAGTATCCAATTGTTTAGGAAAGAATATCTGTAACAAATCAATGTAAATCTTCCCTGAGCTTATAAATAGAAGAAGAGGATCCCTTTTTCTTCTCTTACTTTCAGATCACTTGAGATTAGAGTTATCAAACTAGTTATATTGTATTGTTCTTCAGAGGTTGGTGAAACTCATTGAACCCTAGTTATTTGATCACTCCTTTGGATCTTATATCAATAACAATTCAAGTGGACGTAGGTTATTACCAAATCCTGGGGCCGAACCACTATAAAATCTTGTGTTCTTATTATTTTCGTCATCACATTCTTTTCAACGTATTCATCCACGTCAAGCGTATTTTGATTCCGTGTCAGTTGGCCAAAATCTGGGTCAACAATAATTTCAACCTAGGGTTGTTAATTGGCTATAATTTTATTGATTTTTTAATTAAATTAAATGGCCTAATTAAGTCTATAAAATGAGTGTTTAGAGAGAAGTCAAAACACAAGTTTGACAAGTCACAAGTCTAATTTTCTGATACGATTTAGATTCTCTCTAAACACAAGTCATTTTCTAAGCCTCTTTGTTATTTTCTCTTATTCTCTCTATATCTATCTCATGTGTTGAGAATTGCCCACACTAGTCTAGGTGATTCTAAGGATACATTGGAGACTCTGAAGAAATTAGAAGAACAGTTCAGTTTCTTGATAATACTCTACGACAGAAAGGATACAAGAGTTAGAGAAACTGAAGGAATGACTATTTCATTCCGCTGCGTATACTGTAAGTATTCTTATCTTTGTTTCTCTTTGAATTCAATTTTAGAAACATATTCTAGGTTATCTCATATTAATTTGTTTAATATTAGATCTACATGAAAATAAATAAATATCATGTATAAGTTTTTCCTAACAACTGGCCTCAGAGCCTTTGGTAATCTTTATTTTCATGCATGAACATGTTTAAAATTTGATTATTTGATGTGTTTGAATAATTGGATAGATTTTCATGTCTTTATGAAGCATATTGATTTTATGTGATTATTAGCAATTTTTAGGTTATTTTGTTGTGTTTTCTATGCTATTAATTTTTCTATATGCTTTATTTTGTGTAAAATATGTTAAAAATTAATTAGAAAATAAATTTGGTTAGAAAAATTACTCAAAAAAAAATTTGGAAAATTTTTGGCATCGCTGCCCATGCGCACGCGCCCGCACGCGATGAACAGTAGTGGGTAGTATTCATCGGGTTTTTTTTGTTTTTATTTTTTTTTTAATAAGAGAAAAATAAAAATTGTGAAAATTAATTATTTATAATCAAAGCCAAAAATATTAGATTTGTTTTTGTATTTAAAATTATTTTTTTAAAATAAGATATTTTTGTTAGTTGAGATTTAAATAATTAATTATTTTCTACAAATATTCAAATTCAAATTTAAACATAGACTAACAACTTAATTTTACATCTTTTAATATATTAAAATATTATAATTATGATATTAGATATTTAAGATATTTTCTTTTAAATTCTTGATATTTTTATTAAATCTTTATTTGAAAATATAAATATATGTTTATTCTATAGTTTTTAATATTTAAATGATTTGAAATTTAAAATTTGTTTGTTAGATATTTTCATCGATATTGAATTTGTTTAACTATTTTAAGATATTTTTGGGTTGTTATAACTATTTATATTTTTTTTAAATTGTTAAAATATTGGCTAATAGTTGTAACAACACAAGATATTTTTGAGCCAATTAATAAAATATTTTTTTAATAAATGGGATTTAAATTATCTTTGGTTAATTGTTGATAAATCCTATTTAAATTAAATTAATTGTTTTTTTCAAATTAACCTAAACCAAGTTGATTGTTGATAAATGAAATTTAAATTAACTATTGTTAATTGTTGATAAATTTCATAAAAATTGACTTATTTTTTGTAAAAATTTTATTAATTTGAATTTTTTGATAAATGCTAGATAATTAATTGTGGTATTTTTGAAAATGAAATAAATTGTGGTTTTTTTGCATAAATTCATAGAATTGCTCATATAGTAACATAATTAGGCCCATCCAATTATAACATGTTTGTTTGCACTATATGTGGTATTTTTGCAATTGGGATTAGATGCATATAGTGGCCCATATGTTTGTTAGATATATGTTTTTGCCAAATAAAATATTCATAAAATGATAGGTTTTATTTTGGTCCATTAGAAAATGTAAAGTTTAAATTCCTCTCCTGTGGGTGATTCCACTTGTGAAGGCCAATTTTCTTTGCATGACTATAGTGGGCCTAATCAATTAATAACAATTAATAAAATGAATATTTAAATTCCTATCTTTTGGACCTTCTATGGAAGATTGGGGGCCTTTGTAGTGGGAATGACATACTGGACCCAGCCCTCCTCCATACAAGTCCAATTGTTAAGGCCTATTTACCTAAGTTAGACTTAATTGTATAAGTTCATTATATTAGTTAAACCTAAATATTGATTAGCAACAAATTAATTCTAAATTAATTGGATTTGTTTCAATGTGACACTTTAGAATTAATAGGAAATTATAGGACTTTGGTTTTAAAATTTTTGATCTGTTTGATTTTTTTTTTTTTTTTGGAAAACCATAGTCATTAATTTTCTAAAAATAAATAATAAAAATTCTATTTTTTAATTTAATAATGAACTTATTTAAAAAAAATTATTCGATCTCCGCCGTTGGTTTAACATAGTCAATATTAGCTAATAGTTGACTATGTTATAACTATTTTTTTTTTAAATTGTTAAAATATTAGCTAATAGTTGTAACAACACAAGATATTTTTCAGCCAATTAATAAAATATTTTTTTAATAAATGGGATTTAAATTATCTTTGGTTAATTGTTGATAAATCCTATTTAAATTAAATTAATTGTTTTTTTCAAATTAACCTAAACCAAGTTGATTGTTGATAAATGAAATTTAAATTAACTATTGTTAATTGTTGATAAATTTCATATAAATTGACTTATTTTTTGTAAAAATTTTATTAATTTGAATTTTTTGATAAATGCTAGATAATTAATTGTGGTATTTTTGAAAATGAAATAAATTGTGGTATTTTTGCATAAATTCATAGAATTGCTCATATAGTAACATAATTAGGCCCATCCAATTATAACATGTTTGTTTGCACTATATGTGGTATTTTTGCAATTGGGCTTAGATGCATATAGTGGCCCATATGTTTGTTAGATATATGTTTTTGCCAAATAAAATATTCATAAAATGATAGGTTTTATTTTGGCCCATTAGAAAATGTAAAGTTTAAATTCCTCTCCTGTGGGTGATTCCACTTGTGAAGGCCAATTTTCTTTGCATAACTATAGTGGGCCTAATCAATTAATAACACTTAATAAAACGAATATTTAAATTCATATCTTTTGGACCTTGTATGGAAGATGGGGGGCCTTTGTAGTGGGAATGACATACTGGACCTAGCCCTCCTCCATACAAGTCCAATTGTTAAGGCCTATTTACCTAAGTTAGACTTAATTGTATAAGTTCATTATATTAGTTAAACCTAAATATTGATTAGCAACAAATTAATTCTAAATTAATTGGATTTGTTTCAATATGACACTTTAGAATTAATAGGAAATTATTGGACTTTGGTTTTAAAAAATTTGATCTGTTTGATTTTTTTTTTTGGAAAACCATAGTCATTAATTTTCTAAAAATAAATAATAAAAATTCTATTTTTTAATTTCATAATGAGCTTATTTTAAGAATTTTATTCGATCTCCGTCGTTGGTTTAACATAGTCAATAGCTTAATGGGGCCTCGAGGCGCTTTGATTCGTCCCCCTACAGAAGGTGTGAATCAGTTATTTTGACAATGTTAGATCTCGAAAGAAAGATAATTATAGGTCAAATTCTACTAGACTCATCCCTACGGTGACTACTATGACTAAATCTATGATTATCGAAACTGTGGGTCTAGCTCATAAAATAAGAGATTTTGTTTTCTTATTTTGATGGAATAGTAGGTTGTTAATAGTGGTGTCCATTATTAAATGAGTTTACAACTCTATTTAACTAGTGTTATTTTTTACTCTCGCCAACCGGGACAAGGATATCATAGATTAGTTAAAACCTAAAGAAATAGAGATATGATTATTTTGGTATTTTTTCTCATATCTTACAAATTTTGGGTATATGTTGTGTTATTTCTTGAAATTTGTGTAAATAGAAGCTTTATTGAGCAAATGTGATTGATTTCTATTTTATTGGTAATTTTTAGTATAATTATGGCTGTGTCTACTCCCATCCTTTCTCAACTTTCGATGAAGAAACTCACTGGAGAATACTTCCTTAAATGGAAGCAAAATATCAACATTTTGTTGATTGGTGACAACTCCAAGTTCGTCATGCTGAGGAATCCCCATAAGTTCCAGCTGAAGGAGCTATCAAGTCTGTGATGGACAAGTATGAGCGTTGGCAGGCGACTAACAACAAGGCGCGGTACTACATGTGGACTAGTATGGTCGACACTCTCAAGACAAAGATGGAGAATGTCAAGAAAACCTACGAAATCATGGATTGGCTCCAAGACTCGTTTTGAGGCCACCAAGAAATATGCCAATGCTCGGATGGTACCTTCTTAACATGTTCATTATCACCTGATCAGGATGACAAACTACTTTCAGGAAGCTGAACTACATGGAGTCGTAATAGATGAGGAAACTCAAGTTGGCTTTATCCTCAACAGTCTCTCTCCAGCTTTCTTGCCATTCACCACCAACTATGTGTTGAATAAACTCAACTATGGTTTGACGCAACTCATGAACGAACTTGAGACTATTGAGTCTATCATGGATGGACCAAGTAAGGGAGGAGAAAAGAAGACAACTACTACTGCTGCTGCTGATCCAGCTAAGGCTGAAGCTAACCAAGCTTCGTCTTCAAAAGCTGGAAACAAGAGAAAAGGTGGACAAAACAACAACCCCAAGCCTGCATAGGCTGCAAAGACGAGTTCACAACCAAGTGCACAGACGCCTACGAGGAATAACAAGAAAAACAAGAAAGGTAAAGGTAAGTGTTTTCACTGCAAAGAGAAGGGACATTGGAAACAGGATTGCTCCAAGTTTCTAGCAGCTAAAAACAAAGGTAATGAATATAGTTCATTTATCTTGGAAACATATGTTTTAGAGAATGATAACTCTGTGTGAATTATTGATTCTGGATCTTCCAACCATGTTTGTAACTCTTTACAGCTTCTTGAATCGTGGGAGGAAGTGGAGGAAGGCAGCTTCAAGCTTAGAGTTGGGAACGAAGCATTCGTTGCGGTCCAAGCTAGAGGAAGAGCTCGTCTGAAGTTCGGAAATAAAATTTTAATTATAAATGATGTACTTTTTATTCCGGATTTTAGTAGAAATTTAATTTCAGTTTCCATGTTGCAATTAGAATGATTTGTTATGACTTTCAAAAGTTCTAATATATCTATTTCTTTCAATGGATCACAAATGTGTATTGCATGTTTGGAAAACGGGCTTTATATTCTGTGACCTACCGAACCCCTCGCACTTAACAATGATTTATTCAATGTAGCTAAACCTAGGACCAATAAACGTCAAAAGACTGGTAATGATAACATGACGTATTTATGGCACTTGAGACTAGGTCACATTGGCTATGATAGGATTCAAATACTTACAAAGTATGGGCCTTTGACGGAACTCACATTAGGAGAATTACCTATCTGTGAATCTTGTCTAGAAGGCACACTGACCAAGCGTCCATTCTCTGCAAAGGGTGATAGGGCCAAAGAACCACTTGGTCTTGTGCATTAAGAAGTTTGTGGACCTTTGAATTTACAAGCCAAGGGTTTTTTTGAGTATTTCGTCACTTTCATTGATGATTACTCTAGATACTCATGTCCTTACCTAATGCATAGGAAATCAGAAACATTTTCAAAGTTTCAGGAATTCCTAGCAATGGCTCAGAACCAATTAGGTAAAACGTTAAAGATCTTGCGATCTGATAAGGGTGGAGAATATTTGGATATCCAGTTCCAAGATCATTTAACTGAACTTGGGATTTTATCACAACTTGCTACCCCAGGTACTCCGCAACAAAATGGTGTAGCGGAACGCCGGAGTAGAGCTTTATTGGAAATGGTTAGATGAATGCTTAGTTACTCAACTCTACCAACTTCATTCTGTGGACATGCAATTGAAAACGCAAACGACATTCTCAATGTCGTGCCATCAAAATCAATCCCCAAAACACCTTTAGAACGATGTAATGGTCGTGAACCTAGTTTACAACATTATAGAATCTGGGGGTGTCCCACCCACGTCCTGAGGAAAAATGAGGGAAAGCTAGAACCGCGAAATGAAGTTTGCATGTTTGTTGGCTATTCTAAAGGTACTCGGGGTGGAATTTTCTGTAGTCATTTAGAAAAGAAAGTGTTTGCTTCTACAAATGCTACTTTTTTGGAAAATGACTATGCCCAAAACTTTAAACCTCGCAGCAAAGTAGTTTTAGAGGATATGGTTAAAGAATTGACACCAACCAATGTTCCAATGTCATCAACGGGAGTTGATGATGAAATTCCCACTCTTCATGTCCAACCGACGCAAGTCGATTTAAATGAAGAAAGTACCACTATGCCTGAGCAAACAGTCACGGAGCCTCGTCGTAGTGGCAGGGTTTCTAGGAACCCAGTTCGCTATGGTTTGGATGGTGAAACCAATATGGTTGTCGGTGACACTAGTGATGAAGATCTGTTGTCTTTCAAACAGGCAATGGCTAGCCCTGAAAAGGAACTATGGCTCAAAGCCATGAAACAGGAAATGGAGTCCATGTACTCAAATTCCATCTGGAATCTTGTGGAAGCACCTAGTGACTTTAGGGCCATTGGGTGCAAGTGGATCTGCTAGAAGAAACGAGGTGTTGATGGAAATATCGAGACTTATAAAGCTCGATTAGTGGCAAAGGGTTATACCCAACGAGAAGGCGTGGACTATGAGGAAAATTTTAGTCTAGTAGCCATGCTCAAATCCATTCGCATCCTCCTATCCATAGCAGCTGCTCTCGACTATGAGATCTGGCAAATGGACGTCAAGACAACTTTTCTTAATGGAAAACTTGACAAAGTCATTTATATGGATGAGAAGGACTTAAAGTAGATGGACAAGAAGGAAAAGTTTGCAAGTTAAATAGGTCCATCTATGGACTTAAGCAAGCTTCTCGTTCCTGGAATCTTAGGTTTGATGAAATAAGCAAAACCTATTGCTTTGAACAAAATATTGATGAACCTTGTGTTTACCAACTGAAGGCAAATCAAATAGTGGTATTCCCGGTTCTTTATGTAGATGATATCTTACTCATTGGAAACAATATTAAGAAATTATCAAATGTGAAGAATTGGCTGAGCACTCAATTCCAAATGAAGGATTTGGGTGAAGCAAGTTATGTTCTAGGTATCCAGATTATCAGGGATAGAAAGAACAAATTTTTAGCTCTATCTCAAGAAGCATACATAGATAAAGTGCTTGAACATTTCTCAATGATAAATTCCTAGAAAAGGCATCTACCGTCCCGCCATGGAATTCATCTTTCAAAGAAGCAGTCTCCCTAGACTTCTGAAGAGGAAGATGCAATGAGAAAAGTTCCTTACGCATCTGTAGTTGGAAGTCTGATGTATGCTATGTTGTGTACTAGACCAGATATCTACTATGCAGTGGGATAAGTGAGCAGGTATCAGTCGAACCCAGGACCAGAACATTGGATAATGGTTAAGCATATCCTGAAGTATTTGAGACGGACTAGGGATTATATGTTAGTTTACAATGGTGGTGTTATGAACCCTATAGGCTACACTGATTCAGATTTTCAAACTGATGTCAATGACAAGAAGTCTACTTCTGGAATGGTGTTTACTCTTGGGGGTGGAGCTGTGATTTGGAGAAGCGTAAAGCAGTCTGCAATCTCAGATTCCACCATGGAGGCTGAGTACATAGCCGCGTCAGAAGCAGCTAAGGAAATAGTCTGGCTAAATAAGTTCTATCCGGATCTTGGTGTTATTCCAAACACGAATAAACTGGTTGTGTGGTTTTGTGAGAATACAGGAGCGATAGCGAACTCAAAAGAACCTCGAAGTCACAAGAGGAGTAAGCATATAGAAAGGAAGTATCACATTATTCAAGAATATGTGGCCAGGGGAGATGTGAATGTTATGAAGATTGCAACTGAAGACAATCTTGCAGATCTGTTTACAAAGACACTACCAGAAGCTACATTTGATAAGCATATCATGGAAATGGGATTAGTATAATTAAGGCATTAGTTTCAATTAGTGCAAGTGGGAGTTTGTTGGAATTTTTTGCCCTAATTAAAACTCAAATTCTTTGTAATCTCATTTATTATCAATAAAAGAATAGAAACCATTTTTTGACTTGGCCGCACTTTGCTCACATGTTTTATTTTCATGATTATTTTTTTAATATAAACTTCTATTAAATCTCGAGCATATAGCTAATCGTATTTATAGTGACATAATCACAGTGGAATATAAATATGATTATAAGTTCAAAAATAAGTTAGTCCTAAAATAAGTCAATGCACAGGATTTACCCTGACTTGCCAATCTACGATATAATCTACTTACACATCACAGTGTTATGTTTTTTCTAGAACATTGGCAAAGTAGATAAGATCGAATGTATTTGTTACATCGGACATGATCGATATTGATAGTTGATAAGATAAGTAAACATACCATTATTATCTATTCTAGTCATATGATATAGTTGACCATAGGTCAATTCAATCTCAATTCTGAGTGGTTAGTATTCTAACTGATTGTATTATTTGAGTTATTTGACTTGTTCATTACCAGCTTACCCTACGGACTAGCCCATACTTACATCTTGGGAACTCAGTAGTATAATTGAGTGGGAGTGCTAATCATAGATATGAACATCTATAGCTTCTGATGAAGAGGTGAAACGATGGTTTCCTTTTAGTTTGGTTCAAGGTGTTAAATCATAGAGATCTCATTTCAGTAATTAAATTAGTTTACTGAAATATCATTTACAAGGAACTAAGTGTTTTAAGGATAAAATACAATGAGGAGTAAAACGATATTTTAGTCATATCTCATTGTAGACCGTCTATAGAAGATTGAGTGACAATTAAGGTTGTAACAATGGATAATTAATAGTGTATCTATATTTTTTATAGAGCGTTCTATGAATTCAAGAGTGTAATTTCGAGTCTTTAGTGGAGTCACGAGGAATTAATAAGTTAGTAAATTTATTTGTTAGATTTATGATAACTTATTGGAGCTTGATTTCATAGGCCCATGGTCCCCATTGTACCTTAGATAAAATCATCTAGATAGTCTCAATTAATTGATTTAATTATCAATTAGAATTATCAAAGTTGACCAGGTCAATTGTGGATAGTTTCATAGAGTTATGTAATTTTGAGAAGAAATGAGAAATTATGGCAGATTTATTAATTAAGATAAATTGGTATCTAAATTAATAAATAAGTTTAAATCAAGGTTAAAATTTTAAATAATTAATTTGATAAATGATTTAAATAATTATTTAATTAATTAAATCAATAGATTATAATACATGCCTTAATTTTAAGTCCAATGGGCTTATAATTAAATGGGAAATTTCACGGGCCTAAAGCCCATGATAATTTTAACCTAGGGCTATTAATTGGCTATTATTTTATTGATTTTTTAATTAAATTAAATATCCTAATTGAGTCTATAAAATGAGTGTTTAGAGAGAAGTCAAAACACAAGTTTGACAAGTCACAAGTCAGATTTTCTGATACGATTTAGATTCTCTCTAAGCACAAGTCCTTTTCTAAGCCTCTTTGTTATTTTCTCTTCTTCTTTCTGTATCTATCTCATGTGTTGAGAATTGCCCACACTAGTCTAGGTGATTCTAAGGATACATTGGAAGACTATGAAGAAATTAGAAGAACAGTTCAGTTTCTTGATAATACTCTGCGATAGAAAGGATACAAGAGTTAGAGAAACTGAAGGAATGACTCTTTTATTCCGCTGCGTATACTGTACGTATTCTTATCTTTGTTTCTCTTTGAATTCAATTTTAGAAACATGTTCTAGGTTATCTGATATTAATTTGTGGCAATGTAATTGTCCCTGGGTAGTAGGACAATATGTTTGTTTATTTTGTTATTTATGTTAAATAGTTTATTTGAGTAACATTGTTAAATATTTTTAAAATTAATTACTTTCATTTATTATTCATATTAAATTTAATTTAAATATATAATTTTACTCACTAATAAATAATTATATGTAAAAATAGGTATACCGCAATATGCCACATGGACCAATAATTTAGTGCCACATATCTAATAAAAATGTGACAAGTAACCCATCAATAAGTTCCAAATGGTCTAATAAAAGTGTGCCACATATTTCCCTAAAACTTGTCACAAGGCTTGACACATCAATTGCAACATTAGATGCCATGTCAGACAAGTCCATGTCATTTTTGTGGGGTCCACGTGAGTTTTACATACCAATATGTCAATCGTTGGCAATTCTACCTTTCAGGACTAACTATTTCCTACCAATACACTATTGGTCAAAATATTTAGGTAAAGGGATTTACCTACCAATACACTATCTTTACCCACGATTTATATTGGTAGGTAAATGTCGAATTTCTTGTAGTGTTATTCATTCCGTTGCATATAATGTAAGTGTTCTTATCATTATCTCTGTTTAAATTCAAGTATAGATACATGTTCTAGGTTTGCTTATATTAATTTGTTTAATTTATGATCTACATGAAAATAAATAAGATCATGTATAAGTAATGCCTTACAATGATACCATTGAAAAACTCAAAACAGTGGTGTCTCTATAGTTGGAGATGAAAATAATACTTACTACAATGTATTGGAAGAAGTTAGAGTGATGTCATATATTGTTGGTTGTTCTATTATATTGTTTAAGTGTAAATGGTTTAACACTAACCGGTCTTCGGAAAGATTAAAATGTAAGCAAAACATAACTAGCATCAACACTAGTTTAGAGGCATTCAAAGATGATAAATTCATCCTGGCAACTCAGGCTAACCAGGTTTTCAATATTGATGATCTTAAAAATAAATCTCAATGAAAATTCATCCAGCAAGTGCATCATAGAAATGTGTAGGACATCCCACTAATTAAAAAGCATTTGGAGGACGTTCAAGTAGACGTTATGCATGATACCAATTTTTCTGAGTTCAAATTGTTCGTTGATCTTGGTTTGTTGCCAGAAATCAACTTCCAACGTCAGGGGAGCTCTATTAGAGTTTGTTGATGTATAGAACGCTACAATTGAAGAGAAGGAAGATGATGAAGGAGAGGAAGAGGAAGAAGAAGACATAGAAGAAGATGATGAAGAGGAAGTATATACAGAAAAAGACAATGATCTAGAATAAGTTGATAGTGATTATTATTATTATAGTGATGAATAATTGTTATAGTGATGAAGTGGTAGTTATTATAGTGATAAATTATTTTAATTAAGTAAATAATACACTCACCTAAAAATGATTCTTTGTTGACTTTGAATTTTATATTACATGTTGTCTATCTCAAGTATGGCAACAGACATTGCTTAATCCCATGGGGGTGATGGAGGATTTGATCCACCACCAGGACCATCACATATCCCGGCTGACTGCGAGGGAGGTATTTATAAATATTTAATTTGGATACATTGTTAATATTATATAATATATTATTTTATAAATATTAATTTAAAATTAAATTATCTCCTCCAAATAAACATGGACACCACAAATGATTGACAACACAACAGAAAAAAAAAGAGAAATTAGGTCACCCTCTACCTCTCGAATGGGACGTGACAGGAAATACATGTAAGGATGTAGGATTTCACACAGCTTGTTTTAACAAGGAGGTGTGGTTACTGGTTCGACAATTTGTGGATCCCCAATATCAAGAACGGGCAAAGGTACTGTAGGCCACTAAAAGGAGGATATTAGCACGACTAGAGGTAAATTATATTATATAATATAAATTTTTGTTTACTAATAATTTTTTTTAATTAGGACGATCTTTTTGACATCGGTCGATATAGATATACAACTTACAACTCCCTAGAATATTAAACGGCATAGATAAATCATGTGCAAAGCGCTACTCGGATTGAAGTATGATATGGGTGAGCATCTTAAGAAACGTGGGAGGGATAATTAATACACTAGTTGTACGACGGAGTTGTGGCAAAAGTACATCGAGTACTCCTCACACCCAGAAGTCAAGGTATTTTCATTTGTTGATTATATATTTTTTATACTTGACTATTTTAATCTAACATATGACTAATACTAAGTGTTTTATAGAAGCACTCTGAGATAAACTCAGCAAACAAGAAAAAATGAAACGACCAAGTCATTGAGGTTCTCAATCAATACCAAATTTGCGATATAAAAAAAGTAAGTTAATTAAAATTCACTACAAGAAATTAGGGATTTTGTGGCGATCAATTTCGCCGCAAATTCCCCCATAAATCGCCGCAAATACTTCGCCGCAAAAAGGTCATCATAAATACCATCATTTGCAGTGAAAAAACCACTGCAAAGATCAACAAATTAGCCAAAAATAATTACGGATGTTGTCGTAATTGACCCTTATTTGCGGCTAAAATTTTAAATAATTCACTGCAAATAGTCCAATTATTTGCCGCAAGTAGTGTAACAGAATAAAATCACTACAACAAAAAAGGCTTTTTGCGTCAGTTTATAACTGTCACAGTTGAGTTTTTTGCGTCAGTTTGATATGTGACGCAAACCAGAGTGTCATTTGCGTCAGTGGGGCACTGCCACAAACTGGCATTTGTGGCAGTGCCCCACTAACGCAAATGACACTCTAGTTTGCGTCAGTGGGACACTTCCACAAATGTTAAAAATGAGTATTTTTTACGTCAGTTGGGCATTGTCACATAAGGTATTAACCAGTGAAATTGAAAATGTTTATGCCAATTTTCCTAGCCTATTTTAATAAAAAAAAAATCATCACCATAAATAGAAAAACAACAATATGAACAGAAAAACAACAGTATAAATTTGTTTAAACATTTATCTAGAGTTAACATTTGTGATCAAAACTATAAAAGTAATTCATATATCAAAGTTAATATATGTACTCTTGTGTTCTAAATTTCTAAGTATTAAACCTACTTAAACTAAAATTTCCTCACCAACTTGCTCATTTGCTAATTGAGATACGCCATAATTGATTCAGTCCACTCATCCCGTATCCCGTTGATTTCGTCAGCCGAATATGAACTCGTATTCGTAAACTAATTAGAAAATATTTAAAATAATAAGTTAGAAATCATCCAAATAAAATCATGAATGATAGTTTAAATGAAAATTAAAAAGTAAAACAATACCTCATTTTTCAAGTAGGCCTTCGGTCTAGGCTGTGAAATCAAGTCTCTAGCAAATTTCATAATTTAAAAGCCACACTCAATTGGCCCAGTCTGGTTTCAACACTATTACAACATAGTTATCCAAATTTAAGTATTATATTTAGTAAGTTACTATAATATAAATATGTCAAAAAGTTGAATACGGTAAGTAATATAATTTACTTACCTTAGGAACACAAACTTTTAGATTGATTGACTCTTTTAGTCTTCGGTGTGTATCATATTGATCCAACGCCCTGCACTCAATATTAATATTTACCCATATATGAGTTGGAAATAAAATCATAAATTAATTAAGTAATATGAAAAACTTACATGATAATTATCTCCTTGATTTCTGGAAGAAAATGTGAGTTTACATGATCCAAAAAAGCCACTGAATGACTGTGTGGCTGAATTAATACTAACATCCAATGAAAGCTACAATAAAAAAACTTGTGTAAGATATTTATCAATAAACAAAATATATGAAAGTTGACTTACTTCTTGATCCAAGGACAAATTAGAAATTGTGTTTCTAGCTCCATCTGTAGAAACCGAACGATGAGATTTTTAGCACATATTTCATTGGTTCCTGCATTAGTGGACACTAAAGTGGGATGCATGAAAGTGTACATGTGGTTCAATCCCTTCGTTTGCACCAAATCATCGAGGAAGCTACATATAATTAAAAAAGTTAATAAACTATTAAATTTCAAGTTAAACTCAATAAACTAAAAGATTATAAACACCATTGTACCTCATATATGATGTAAGCTCAGTCTGTCCAAACATCTCAAAGTTGCAAAAGTCGAGGATATCATCTTTCCCTAACAGAGCGATAGTTTGGAATCCAAATACCCTTTCAACAATTGGAATTTCTACCACGTGGTCAGCTTTCCATTTATCAATAAACTTCACCAAACACTTCAATATTCTTGTGATAGGCACTTCTGTAGGGTCCTGTATCAATACCTCTATTCTTTTCTTTGATTGTCTTGGTTGTTGAGTAGAGGGCGCAAGTGGCTCTTTCGTTTGTTGATTAGGAAGAACCCAATGTTGTGTCCATCAAACATCATACCCGACTGCTTGTCCAACCAATGTATAACCTTCCATTGTAAGTGGATATGGTAAACTAGCATTCTCTTGAATGGCTACCTCAACTCTCACACGATAATTTCCAGGAGGCAGTTGAACGCTATGTATTTCTGTGCAATAGGTACTTAAAAGTTTCCCCTCTGCAACTATATTTTGTGTTGAACCAAGACACAACTTACAATTAATCTATTACATTCCAATTAATATGTTAGACTTTTCAACAAACTAGTTTATTTTTACTGTATCAAATATATGCAATAATGAATTTATAAGAAACTATTACCTCATCAGGAAAATTTGACCGCGGTGGCGGGGGAGCACATGGTACCTGTGTCGGTGGTGGAGCAGCAAATGGTAGCTGTGAGGGTGGTCTGTGAGCATATGATCTCCATGTCGGTGGTGGCAGAGCATGTTGTGCCTGTGTCGGTGGTGGAGGGGCATATGGTGCGTGTGGCGTGTTTGAGGCTCCTCCTACACCTGAATCAGATGCATTTGATGATCCAAATGCACCGCTCTGTTGAGTTGCAATATGCGCCATCAACTGGTTTAACTTTTCCTCCTGTTGACGTGCCCTTTCTTCAGATTGACGCTATTTCTCTTCAAGGTCTTTATAACGAGCATCTTCCACACCTTTTTGTTTGTGATTGAATATTTTTGGTGGTGGGACATGAAAGACGGGGAGCGACATGTGCACCGACCCCCCTAACACGTCCCCCATGCTCTGGAGTGCCTAATGCCATTGGTAGTGTATCGTTTGAACCTTCCTCCACCAACTCACCTTCTGTTACTTTTTGCTTGTATTCCGCCTATATACATAGTAAATAAATCAATTAGAATTTAACACACACATTAATCATTACAATTATTTTAAAAAATCAAAGAACACTTACAATCTTCTTCACCACATCTCGAGCTTCTTCATCAATAACATCTCCTTTCTCGTTCATCCGTGCCCGTGTCCATATCTCAGCTCTGTCATATTCGATCAACTCATGACCCAATTCCTCTTCCATTTGTTGCTCTACCAGTGCATAACCACCACGCCCTGAGTGATGTGGATACTTGTTCTGAACCCGAGCATCTTGTTTTTGTTTTCTCATCTCTTCCCAATTTGGGGTTAGTCTTTTTGCAACAAATTTTTTCCAATCTTCAGGTTTGTAATACTCGATGTAGTCTGATGGCGGCTTGGCAGGAAGCTCAGGAGCTACATTCTTATATACATATATAAGATCTTTTGTTAGTCTTGTTCTCATGTTTCTCCATATATCTCCTGCTTCTTTGAAGACGTCTGTTTTAGAAGAATTTGGAAGTTTGAACGTTTCCTGCACAAAAGAACCCATAAATATTAAACTTTTTTAAATATATTAATTCGTTATGATAAATTTAATAATTAATATTATAGCTTACCTATATTTGATCCCATATAGTCTCTTTTTTATCCTTCGGCATTTGTTTCCAATTGTCAATATCTAAAGGAAGGGTTGTGCGTGATAGAAGACCAATGGTGCTGTTCATCTTTATCCCTTCTTTTCCCCCTCTTTTCCCATCGCTTGACCAAAATGATTGTACTCGACCTCATAATTGCGACCCTCACTTCTTGCTTTGAATACATCATTATAGTTCGATTTACCCATATACTTCTTATCTTGTGTATTTGTTGGTGCAGTAGGATTAATCTCCTCCAGACCATTACCATGATCATCAACAAACGGATCTCCCTCTTCATCATATGATGGGTCCATAATCAATAAATCTGCAATTAAGTAAACACAAATATTATCTGGTATAAACTTCACAAAATACATAAAAACAAAATCATAAAATTAATATATATACCTTTAATTATCTACCCACAATCCTTCACCATTCTCGCGTATATAGTCATCATCATTATCAATGGTGACATCAATAGGCAGTGAATCAATGGTAAATGTTTATTTTTCAAGTATAATGTCATCTATCCCAGACTCTTTGATCAAATAATCTTTCGATTGACTTGTTAGGACAACTAACCATCGATCATCTACTGGATCACTCACATAAAATACTTGCTTGGCTTGTGACGCCATTATAAAACAGTCAACTTTATATAGTCCACCAGTGTGAATCCTAAGTCATCTGTTTTGACCCCATTATCACTTTTCATCCAATCACACAAGAAGACAGGAATTCGAATAGTCACATAATCTAGTTCCCGAATTTCTTTTATCACCCCATAAAATGTCATATCACAATTTATGGGATTTTTATCTTTAGAACTAGATATTTGAAAAGTCTAGGCAATAATAGTAACACCACTATTTTGTGTCTTTCTAATATTATCATGTTCTATGGTGTTGAATTGAATACCGTGAATATAATAGTATTGATACTTAATTACACTCATTGAAGGACCTCGTGCTATCCATTTTAGTGTTTCAGACACTTTGCTTGTGGTGTTATTCAGAACCTAGAATACAATAAAATAAAATAAAGTATATTAAATTCTAACAAGCTAAAATACAATAACACTCAAACAAGAACAACACAAGTATTTTACCTCATTCTCGAACCAAGTGCTGAAATTTGGATAGTGTTCATCTTGTACCCATTTTTTATTCCGAGACTTATTAGGATAAGTAGTCTTGATCCAATTTAAATGTTCTCTTCAAGAAATATCATTTATATCAACAAACAAAATTCATTGCCAATATAATGAAACAGAAAAATAAGATTGACAATGCATATGTATGAGAACTTACTCGATGTATGGTTGAACATCATCAATATTTTTTAAGACTAGGCGATGTGCTTCATCTCTATCAGATTTATTTACTTCAGAAACAACACCACCTCTACCACCTTTACTTATTTCAAACTCAATTTTAGAAAAAACATAGTCCAATGCTCGCAACACTTGATAAGTATTCTGAGCAGAACTCTATTGCTTCTTCAACGATGTAGGATTCAACTATGCAACCATCAGGTCTACTTCTATTTCTAGCATAACCTTTTAAAACCTTCATATACCATTCAAATGGGTACATCCATCTCAAGTATACTGGTCCACACAATTTTACTTCTCTCACCAAATGGACTATTAAATGAACCATTATGTCAAAAAATGAAGGTGGGAAATACTGCTCCAACTCACACATAGTTATCACGATATTTATTTGAAGATTGTCAAATTTCGACACATCTGCCACTTTACAACAAATAGATTTAAAGAAAAAGCATAGTTTGGTAATTGCATATCGAACTTTTTTGGGTAACACACAACAGATAGCTACCGGTAGAAGATGTTCAAGTAGTGTATGATGGTCATGAGACTTCATTCCAACTAAATTCAAAATTTTCATATCTACCAGAGAAGAAATATTTGAAGAATAACCTTCTGGTACTTTCACATTCGACAAAGAATGACATACAATTCGTTTTTCTTCTTTAGACAGGGTATAACACGCAGGTGGTAAATAGGTTCGCCTCTCAACCTCTGGTTGTAACTTACTGTGTATACCCATTACTTTTAAATCCAACCGAGCTTTAATTCCATCCTTACTCCGACCAGGAATATTCAGCAATGTACTAATTAAGCTATCTGACACGTTTTTCTCAATGTGCATTACATCCAAGTTGTGCCACAAAACCAAATTCTCCCAATACTCAAGCTAAAAAAAAATAGATTTCTTCTTCCAACAACCTGTCGCACCATCTACAACCTCCTTTGTTTTTTCACGTCTAACATTTTTTCTCTTATTTGTATAATTTCTAGGTTACCGAACTTGCATTGGACTTTGTTCAACTTTGTTAACAATTGTCCTCCAAGTAAAGGTGGTGGAGCCTTTCCAAATTCAGGTTTACCATTAAAGGCATCTGTCAAACTTTGAAATTTATGTTTTTCGAATAAGAATTTTCGGTGTCCCATATAACAAATCTTTCTAGAATGTTTTAATAATTCAGAATGAGTCCCTTCTTCACAAATGGGACATGCCTTGTACCCTTTCACACTAAATCCAGAAAGATTACCTAAGGCTGGAAAATCATTAATAGTCCACAACAACACTTCTTTAAGATTAAAATTTTCTTTCTTATAAGCATCGTAAGCATTAACCCCCTCATACCACAATGTGCTCAAATCATCAATTAAAGGAGCTAGGTATACATCAATATCATTTCCAGGTTGTTTAGGACCAGATATCAACAAGGTCAACATGGTAAACTTCCTCTTCATACACAAACATGGCGGTAGATTATAGATGACTAACATTACAGGCCAACAACTATATTTACTACTAAGGGAATTGTGTGGATTAATTCTGTCAGCAGAAAGACCCAAACGAATATTCCTCGGTTCATTGCTAAATTCTGGCCATTTAACATCTACTATTTTCCAAGCTAGCGAGTCAGCTGGATGTCTTAGCTTGCCACCCTTTACTCTGTCTTTGGCATGCCAAATTAAATTTTTAGCATGATCACCATTTCGATACAACCTAACCAAACAAGGTATCGGTGGTAGATACCATAAAACCTTTGCAAGGACACCTTTTCTAACTGCATCTGAATTTTTTTTCTTTTGCCATCTAGACTTGCCACATGTCGGACATGCAATTGCATCAACAAATCTCTTTCGATATAAGATGCAATCATTAGGACAAGCATGTATTTTTTCATATTGCATGCCTAAGGAACGCAATGTCTTCTTTGCTTCATAAAATGAAGACGGCATTTCATTGCCTTCGGGTAATAATTCTCCTAAAAATGTTAACAACTCTGTCATTCCCTTATCACCCCATCCATGTTTGGCTTTTAAATTATACAACCTAAGCAGTGCTGATAATTTAGTGAACCTTGTACAATTAGGGAAAATAAGATTCTCAGCATCTTCTAAGATTGACCGAAATTTAATTGGATTCACATGTGATTCATATTGTGCATCATCAATCATTTATGCAATATCATCAACTTCGTAATCCATATCAAAATACTTATTATTCTAAGATGGTCCCTCATCAGTGACTTTCATTCTTTCTCCGTGCAAAAACCATACTTTATAACTTTTGTCTATTCCATTCCTAAATAAGTGGTCATTTATTTTAAAAATTGGTATCCTCACAACGTTACCACACTTAACACATGGACAAGGAATACTATTAGGAGATTGAGTATTTCTTGCACAAAATTCCAAGAAAAACTCAACTCCATTCCTATATTTCATGGATAACCTATCCGCTGACATCCAATATCTATCCATTTTCAAACTTCACACAACAACAAAAAAACAAACAAACATTAACAATTAAGTTCGCGGATTACTTAATTGACAAGTAAATAAAGGAAACAATATGTCCAAAAAAAATTGGGCAGCATTTCCCCTATTTCTATCACATTTCCGAAATTTAAAATGTGCATTTATGCAGCACATGGTATACACAAAAATATCCAACTAACCAATCAAACATGCATAATTATCAAATTACTAAATCTTAAAAAAAAAATTGGGCAGCATTTCTCCTATTTCTATCATATTTCCCAAAATTTAAATAAACCTATATTCATCACATAAATACAACAAACCAATTAATCAATCAAACATGTATCATTCCCAAATTACTAAATCTTAAAAAAAATTGGACAACATTTCCGATATTTCTATCATATTTCCCAAAATTTAAATAAACATATATTCATCACATAAATACAACAAACCAATTAATCAATCAACCATGTATAATTCTCAAATTACTAAATCTTAAAAAAAAATTGGGTAGCATTTCCCCTATTTCTATCATATTTCCCAAAATTTAAATAAACCTATATTCATCACATAAATACAACAAACCAATTAATCAATCAAACATGCATAATTACAGCATTATATCACCACAGCACACAGTCCCAGAACATATCTCCACTATTTTATAATTCGTACATTCCACTAAGATCAATTTCTTAATTATACATTAAGGTTTAAAATATTGCCTCTAATATAAAATCCTCCAAAGTTTGATCTCACCAACAA
This sequence comes from Humulus lupulus, assembly GCF_963169125.1. NCBI lineage: Eukaryota > Viridiplantae > Streptophyta > Magnoliopsida > Rosales > Cannabaceae > Humulus > Humulus lupulus. The sequence goes on along the minus strand of NC_084798.1, from coordinate 147,925,345 downwards.
AGTTGTCAACAAAATACATACTCAAATCTAACAATAAACAAAAAAATAATAAAAAAGTTGACAAAATATAAAGAAAAATATATTAAAGCTATATTGTAACTAAATAAACAATAAAGTGCTTAAAGAAAATAAATAATTTGTTATATGTACTCATTTATATACTCAAACCCGAAATAATTTTTTTTTTTTAAAGTTAACAAATCACATAAAGAAAAATCGACTATAAATATCATAACTAAATCAATAATAAAATATAACTTAAAAAAATAAAAAAATTTAATATATACATATTTAACCAATTAAACCCAAAATTTAAAAATAAATTTAAAAAGTTAACAAAATATAAACAAAAATTTACTAATAATAATAAAACTAAACAATTAATAAAATGAAACTTATACAAAATATATATATACTCATTTACATAAGTAAATTCGAAATTAAATTAAATTTTAAAAAAAGTTAATAAAAAATAAATAAATTATAATAAAAAATTCTAAAAAAATAAAATATTAAAATGCAAAGTTTAAACCTAAAACAATTTCATAATCATTAATATAAAACTATCCAAAAATTAAAAATCCGAAATATAGTCAATTTATAAAAAAAAATGAAAAAAATTAAATTTAAATCATAAAAATTAATAAAATTACACTTACTTGTGGTAATTGAGCAATGTGGGTTCTTGAAGTAGAAAACCCCAAAAAAGCAAGAAAGATTATGAGTTTTCAAACTATAATCTTCAAAAATACAAAATCTATACAAAAAATTCAGAAAAACTATATATAAGTTTCATAAACATATATAAATCATTATTTTTACATTAAAATTGAAAAAAAAAATGGATAAAAATGTGCCTAAATGAGTAAAAGTCGGTTGGGACGCTGCTAGTTTTTGAAGGATACGTTTTTGAAATTTTTAGGTGAAATGGGTCTGTTGGGGACGATGGAGGGTTTTGTTTAATATGTGGGCCATTTGCGTCAGTGGGGCACTGATGCTGTTAACGGCCCGTTTGTGTCAATGGGCCACTAACGCAAACGTCCCCATTAAACAACGTCAGTGTATGTTATGACGCAATTGCCCCTTCATTTGTGGCAGTGCCCAACTGTCACAAATGTTAATTTTTGGTCAACATCGTCAGTCAACGCAGTTGACTGACGTGTTTGACTGACACAATTGCCATTTTTTTGTAGTTGTGAATAAATTAAAAAAATCAAATTTAATATATAATAAATTTTAAAATTAGAATTGTAGTCTCCATTAATTGATAAGAAAATAGACCATACAATCTAATATTAATAATTATCTTAATAGTATTAAAAAAATAAACACTATTATTTATATAACTATATAATCTATCCCAAGTTGATCGCATCATCATCGTCACTGTCATCTGGAAACTGAATGACTGGGGGCGGTGAAGATCGGAGGTGCTAACGAAGATGCGTTATTTCTAAATGTAGATTGAGGCGGGACTGAGAGGGAACATGTGTAGGCACATCATCTCCGAACATATATGGAGGCGGTGGTGGAGCTTGTGAAGGTGCAACCGCACACATCTCCCACCATTGAGTTACTTCATCTGGTATCATTTTTTAGGTGGTGGATGAGATTCGGAATGAAGGCGGTGAGACAGGAACTCAGTGTCTGCTTTGTATTGTCTCAGCAACTTAACCATAAGTCAATGTATTGTTTCCAAACTAATTAAGCCTTGCATTGATTTTATAATGATTGATATTAATTTCTAAACTAAAAAGTTATTTCATTTTTTAAATTAATAATAGAAAAAATTAATTAATTATTTTTTTTTAGATTTTTACTTATTATTTTTTAACTTTTATAATTACTAAGATCTAATTTTATTATTTATTTTGTTTGTTAACATTTTACTTGAATTAATAATTAAGTTAAGTTATCTAAATTGATTAATTTAAACCTTCATTTTATAATAATTCATAATTTTATCAAACATTAATTTTTATAAGTTTTTTAATTATTAAAAAAAAAATTATTTCTTTAAATGTTAAAATCTAATTTATGGTTAAAGTTTAATTTTAATAATTTATTTAACTAATTTAATCTTACATTAATTTAAATTTTCATTTTATGATATTGTTGACTGATGATGTAGCCAACGACACGGAGTCACCAAAATGATAAAGATTTGTAAGTTGAATGCAATAACTAAATGACACTAGGATTTATAGTGGTTCGGCCCCATATATTGGTAATAACCTACTTTCACTTAGTGTTTTTATTGTTGTATTATGAAACCTGCGATTAGAAAACTGGGGTTTGCTGAGTTTCACAAGCTCAAAAAATGAAACAAAAGCTAGTGTATACAAAACACTGATTCTCTCTGAATACAAATTATTCCCTCTTCCACCTTTCATGAATCCCTTGACTTCTATTTATAGGCTCAAGGATATACATATGGGCCGATGGGCCGTGTCTACATTTTGATTCAAACATATTCAAATAATAACAGAAATCATAATCTTTACATAAAAATATGGTCAAATATCTTACTTATAACTGTATTTGAACTCTGGCTTCATTACTACGACCAGACATGGTCGCATATGCAGCACATCTTCTGCCGTACAATTATCTTTCTTAAATCCATCAAGTACCTTCTCTTATGGTTGCTGGTCGACCTGGATGTAATCACTAAGTAGTCACGTGCAACTCACATGCGTACTAATTTTGCCATGTCAGTAAGTAAGTATTCTTTAGGGTAAACATTTTCCCACCAAGTTTATTTTAATGTGATCAGCATTTAATAAACTTACTCGACCAGCAATCAACCTAACCTGTCACATCTGTCAGTACTTTTTCGAAAAAGCAAGTAATTATGACATTTACAGTTTCCCAAAAATGTTTTAACGGTTATTGCAATTCTCCATACATCGAAATCTCATTCCCATCATTACCTTTTATTAACGCCCCAAGCAGTATAAATATAAGCCTTTTCATCTTTTTCATTTTTTACCCGAACCTTCTCTCTCTTTAAGAACTCAGACAAACCTTCAAGAAGACCCATAGATTCCAGTTTGATTTGATACGTCTTCGAGCAACTCCAAGGAAAACCTTCATGATTTCTCCTACAATCTGTACTCCAAATAGGTTTTTGAACCCACCCTCTCATTTTTGTAGAACTTTTTTTGTATTCTGGTCTTGATTCACGAATTTTCGTAACTAGGTTTTTGCTGTTCCTAAGAAATTTTCGGGTAACCGGGTTTAAGCAAACATACATAGAATAAGTATGGTAGAATAAGGAGTTTAGGCAATATAAAATACTATACAATGTTTTAAAAGTAATGTGGGGTATAGGAATATTGATTTCGGGTCCAAAATCGAAGTGAAAATTCGATTTTGAGTATTTCAGAAAAACTGGATTTTTCCCGCCTGTTTTTGGAGTTGAAAAGTTTTTCCAAAAAAACTTTTCACATTCACTTTTTGATCTATTTTTTCAAACTGTTCACATGTTTATTGTTCTTTTATCAAGATGATGCTGGTCGTATAAAAGCTTAACTTTTATACGCGAGCAACATTATCCTTGCTTTTCTCTTTCTTCTATCTATTGGTCGTAGATTCTCACTCCTCCTTTGCTCTTCTCAGACATTCATGCATGATCCCTGGGGAGGTGAGAGACCAACAGATGACGATCTTCTTGCTTTGCTGTTCGAGGATCAAGAACTTCCTTCTTTTCCTTTTCCTGAGCATTCGGCTTCACAATCAAACCCTACGACCAGTCCTCTACACAACTAATAGAACATGGGTCGTGTCAAATACACTACTCGTAGGAAAAAAGAAAACAACATATTCACCTTCTGACCAGCCAGCAACCAACGCCAAGGGTCCTTCAAACAACCCTCAACCTTTAAACTTTTCACCACTAGACATTCAGCCCAAAGCTCGTCCTCGCGATGGCCCTCGAGCAGAGGTAGACTAGTACATTGCCCCTCCTAGTGTCATATCGACCAGGATGGTGGAAAAATACCCCAAGAAGTATGGGATTTCTGGGATTACCCTATAAAAACCAACACCCAACCGAAGGGCAAACGTACGCAGAGGTGCCTACAGCACTTGGTCGAGGTATCACATTGAAACAGTGGCAATCTTGCCCTTGCATGACTATTTCCGAGGGGTGGCCAATTATTTTGAGGTCGCCCCTTTCCAAATAACACCCAACGGATATAGAGTACTTTCAGCAATCTATATCCTATATAACCACAAAAAATGGTATGTGCCTACTCCACATGAGATCAACTATCTGTTCGATCTCAAATCCAACCCCAACCAGAACAACACGAGGTTCTTCCACTTTTGCCACCAGGAATCTACTCGCACATTCTTGAGTGATATTACCTACAAGTCCAATGTAGGAAGGTATTTCCAGGAGTACTTCCTTACAACCGACTTGGTTGCTGACAACCTGGCCTTCACACGAGGAGGTAAACTTTTAATCTCTGATCAACCTTTTACTAGTCATTTTTTCATCTTTCCTTGTCCTTAGTTGTCTTGTGCTGCATCTAGGTCCATGGTACTGACCAGACCCCACTCAAGAAATGGAGATAAGAGGTACAGCCTTGGCTAGCATGACCAATATAGAAAAAAGCATCAAGGAGTTGGTCACGGAGAGTAATTTAAGCCTGGTCGGCCTTTTAGCACCTCACCAGGAAGTGAGGGAATCCACCATGGGGAGTGCCAATGGAGAGGTCATTGACAAAAAAGATATCCTCGAGCAGCAGCAAGATGTATCACAACCCCAGAGGCGGCGACCAACAGGAGTGACCATCCGAGAACCAACCCCTAGCATTCGAGCTTCTGATACCCCTACCCAACATGGGAGGGGAAAATAAAAGCTACCTGAATACATCGAACCTATACTCGAATCTTCAAACGAGAACGGTATAGATTTCTCACTCCTAGATAATCTGCCCATCCTTTGTCATTTATTCGACAGGGATGGAAAATTTAAATTTACGACCAGTTATTTTAGCTTGGACTTCTTCGAGGCAAATAGTGAGTGTAGCAGTAGTTCTTTAGATAATGTAACGACCAATAATAATAGTTCGAGTATACCACTTATAATTTCTTTTTACATTATTCCCTTATTGCGACAAACTATTTCTTAACATATCTGCTCGTTTGTTTTTGTTTTGCAGTCATGCCATCTGACGAAGCTTTTGACATGTACGCCTCCGCAGACGCTCCTCTGAGCAGGAAGAAGTCGAGCAAACAACACCCTTGAGAAGGCAGTGGAGAGCCCTCCAGAAAAAGAGTTTGACCAGAGGACCCTCCAGCTCCTGCTCCGTCTAAATCAACTACGCCTCCTCCTCCTCCTCGCACTGCTCCTTCCACCATCGAGGCAGAAAGATCTCTGGCCGCAAATTTATTGAGCAATGCTTATAGCTCAACAAAAAACAAGTTGCAAAGATTGTCTAAGCATTGTCACTGCCAGAAGGCCTTTGCCTATCTTCCTATGTTGAAACCCAGCCAGGTCCTTGCTCATGGGTTCAATGAACTACTCAATGTAAGTTTCTTTTGTATTGTGTTTTAGTCGAACAACATTTCCTTTGATTAGCTCTAAAAATTTCATTCTTCTATTATTCACAGGGTATTTAACCATGCACAATGGCTGGCGTTGCGCTGAGGAGATCAATGCAAAACATGTCGAGGAGATCAAAGCCTACGAGGAGAAGGTTAAGGCGGCTGAAGACAAAGTCACCAGTTTAACCAAGGAGCTGAAGAGGATCCAAGAAGAGTTGGCCAAAGCCGTTGCTGCCAAGGAGAAGTTTAAAGAAGCTTCAGATACTAACTATAAGGAAGCATCCAAGCTTCAAGAAGATCTAGAGGCCAATATGAAGGAGGTTACTGGTCTCGAGGAACAAGTTAAGCTGCTCGAGGAGAAAAATTCCCAAAACCTGGAGAGGTTCTGAGGAGCTACCTTTAACTGCTTCTACTTGTTTTGGAAGAACAATCCAGAGGCAAATTTCGACTATCTTTCTCGAGCAAATGAGACAAGCTGAACTCATGAAGTGCACTGCTCGTCAAGAGGAGGAAAGGAATGCCCAGAATGACTCAGACTCTCCTGAAATCTCTCTTGTGACAGGCATTGATGGTGCTTAAGAAGATGCTGGAACATCAGACGACCAGCAATCTCAGCAAGACCCTCCTCCAGCTGCATAGTAACTTTTTTTTATTCATGTAATTAAAACATTCGAACAATAGTTCATGATGTTATGACAATTTTGCTGCCAAAGGCAGCTTTTTCCTTTTAATTATTTTAATTACATCCGAGCAGAAATTGCTCGCGATGTAAAGAAATTTCATTGTGATATTATAATATACTCATTGCTATTATAAAATCTTCTCGTATGACCAAACTTAGCATAACACTTTGTTAAGATTTCACAAAATTAACTAAATTTTTTTAAAAATACTCTAAGTGTCGTAGTATGCTTTCCCTTATTTTGCTCGTGTGTTTATATATGTTTGTTGATATGCTTTGCTCGCTTAGCATCTTATATGCCTTCCAAGTGATCGAGGAGTCCAAGGTTCTCGGTCACTTGCCTTGACCAATACTCGTTCGAACATTACTGCTCGTGTACTTATAAACAATCAATGATAATATAGCAAAACAACACATGTAATGAGAAAATACTTGTAATAAATACAATAATTGGCAAGAATAACTGGCTACGCACAGTTCCTCTTATTTCTCGTAATAGAATGGACAAAATCATGTCTTGTAATGACCCAACTACTCTAGACTTTTGGACCATTAATGAAACTATGCATACAAATCCTTACTAAAACTTACATTGCGAAAATACCATAATTTTATTAGGTAACTTGTAAAAATAAGAGTTACTTACAAAATATCAAGAAGGATATGGGATCCCATTGTCTTTAAAAACAAAACATGATTTAAAATGAAAGGAATTACATAAGAAGTGCGGAAAATACATGTAAAGATCATAAAAAAAAAACAAGACTACATCCTCGAAAATCGAACTCTCGACTCCTTGAATCCATTCACTGCCGATACACAATCCCAAGCACCCACGAACCTTACCGCCACTAAAGCTATTTTCTTGCACATATAAACAAAAGGAATGAGCCTAATGCCCAGCAAGGAAAATCTAACACATACTTCATATACATAAATTCCATAAGAAACATAAAGACATAACATAACACTTAATACATACACATACTATAATGGCCATTATTACTTGGGGTCCCATAGACTAATCAAGTCATATGCCCATTAGATTAGTGGGGTCCTACTAGCTAAGTAGGTCATATGCCCATAATCTATTTGGGGTCTTGTTAGTCATATGGGTCATATGCCCAAGCCTACAACATACATATCATAACACTTATCATAACATAAGAAACATAAGATAACATATAGAACATATAACATATGCATTTCTATCCTATTTTCCTTACCAAAGTTACCGGGATAAGAGGACAGCGTTGGGACTTTTGGAACACTCCTAAAACCATATATAACAGGGTGAGAAGATTGAAGAAAATGAAAAGAATAGAAGGAATGGAATGACTAAACCTTTGAGAAACATACTTACCAAAACTTATGTGCTCAAGAACTTAGATTTCCTAACCAAAATAAGAATAAGGTTAGAAGACTGAGTAGAAGACTATGAGAAGGAAAAATAACATGAAACCAATGAACTAGAGAGTGTGGAAATACCTTGAAGACTTGTAGACCAATCTAAACCTCGAACCGAAATACTATGAAATCTTACTTCCCAAAGTGTTTGATAAGCTTATGGTGATCAAGCTTATGATTCCCCAACCCAGGTGTTTACACTCTCACACTCACTTAGCACTTGCAGCCTCTGAACTTAGAGCAAAATATGAATAATGGCTGGGTACTAGGTCCTATTTATAGAGTTTGGGAATGAAAAGATCTAAATTTTACTTGAATAAAAATAATAGCTTTTTAGGTGAAAATAATTTGAATAATCGTTCAGCAGAGGCTGAAGACTCGTTCAAAAAGATGCTGGACTTATCAAGAGGTTGAATGGCTGAAAGGAAAAAGAATTCAAAAACTTTTGAAATATGCTGAAGGAGGCGATATATCGCCCCCTGTAGGCGATATATCGCCTGGGCCAGTATGCCCGAGGCTGTCGTGCATCATCTCATGTTTTTCGTATCTACGTGCTGCGATATATCGACACACGCTGATTAATTAAACACGAAATTACACATTTTTAGCTAAGTTTGAATGGAGTAAACAGCCTTGACTAAGCCCTCAACGTACTCAAAGCTGCTGACTGACCTTATAGCATTCAAACTTTACTCCTTATTAAATTAAATCCTCAAAATACTTAATCCTTAATACCCATTCATAACATGTGCTTAAAATCCTATTGGTCCTTATTTAAACCTTATAGTATAATAAATATTATCCTTAATATCAGTTATATAATCAAACCTTAGGTTAAAATTAATATTCTTAAACTATAGATTAAACTTAGAAAATCTATAAGTACTACTATGAGTGTCCAAATAATTCCCGGTCTGAACCAAAAATCCACAGTGGCAAAGATAATACTATAAATACTATAATACTACTATCTAACTAGCTAAGTAAAGTTCTTGGACTCTACATGTCTGTACGAGTGATCAAAATTGATCTTACACTTATAAGCGACCAGTCATTAACTGACCAGCCCTTGTTCACAAACTTGTAAAAAGTAAAATTAATACAAGCCAACTCTTTAAAAAGAATTGTTTATTTATAATACTTGCACAGGTGTTCTGCATTCCAATATCAAGGAACGAGATCTCCATGTACGTGAGAAAGTTTATATGTGCCTGGTTGGAGGACTTCTTCAATTTGATATGGACCTTCCCAGTTCGGGCCGAGTACTCCAGCATTTTGGTCGCGAGTGTTGAGAAAAACTCTTTTAAGTACCAAACGTCCCACATTAAACTTTCTTTTGTGTACTTTAGAGTTAAAATATCGAGCGACCTTTTTTTGGAAAGCTACAACTCGAAGTTGAGCTTGCTCGCGCCTTTCGTTGACCAAGTCCAAAGACTCCATTAATAATTGGTTATTTGTGCTCTGGTTGTATGTTAGCCTTCTATGCGATGGTGGATCTAGCTAAACGAGTAACATGGCTTCATACCTATAGGCCAAGGAAAATGGCATATGGCATGTTGCTGTTCAGTGAGATGTTCTATATGACCAGAGCACTTCTAGCAATATTTCTGGCCAAGCCCCATTTGCTTATTCAAGCCTTTTCTTTAGTGTGTCCTTTAGAATTTTGTTATCAGCTTCAACCTTTCTGTTGGCTTGTGGATGGGCAACTAACGAAAAACTCTTTGCAATCAATGAAAAGGTCGCTATCAAATTGCTTGCATTATTTGAGACAATTATTTTCGGCAACCCACATCGACATATAATGTTTTTTATGAAGAAATCCAATACTTTCTTGGTCGTGATTGTTGCGAGTGGCTCAACTTCGGCCCACTTAGTAAAGTATTCAACAAAAAATATTGCATACTTGACATTCCCTTTTCCCGTAGGCAAAGACCCGATCAGGTCTATTCCCCAAATTGCGAATGTCCATGGGCTTTGCATCTGTTTAAGCTCATTTGGGGCTGCTCGTGGTACTTTGGAAAATATTTGGCACTTATCACACTTTTTAACAAATTCTATAGAATCTTCGATCATGGTAGGCCAGAAGTATCATTTTCGTAGAATTTTCTTTGACAAACTTTGCCCCCCAACATGATCTCCGCAAAAACCTGCATGTACTTCTTGCATCAATTTCTTACCCTTTTCCTTAGAGACACACATAGTAAAGGCATTGAGTATCCTCGTCTATACAAGACTCTATCATCCAAAATATACTGAGTCGATTGTCTTTGAAGTGTCCTCGCCCTATTCCTATCTGTTGGTAATATTCCTTGTTCGAGATATTTAATGATGGGAGTCATCCATGTGTCTGACACTTGTACCATTAGTGAGGATTCTTTCACTTGAATGCTTGGCGACAACAAATGTTTGACTGGTACTATGCTTAGAGTGTCAGCATCTTTAGCGCTTGCTAATTTTGATAAGGCATCAACATTTGAATTCTAATTGCAAGGTACTTGCTGGAGAGTATACTTCTCAAACTTTGCCAGTAAATCCTTTGCCTTGTTCAAATAAGCCATCATCTTGGCTTGATATTCTCCCATATTTTGATTAACTACAAGTTGAGAGCCACTATATATTTCTATTGAATTTATATCCATATCTTTGGCTAGTCTTAATCCTGCGAGCAGCGCCTCGTATTCGGCTTCATTATTGGAGGTCGTAAAGTTGAATCTCATCGCATAATGAAAGTAATGTCCCTCGGGTGTGATTGAAATCAACCCCACCCCTGCGTTATGCTCGTTGGAAGATCCATCTACGAACAACTTCCAAGTAAGGGTTTGATTTTGATCATCGGTCTTTATCATTGGTTCGATGGCAAGGATTCCAGTGAATTCTACAACGAAATCCACTAGGGCTTGTCCCTTTATAGCTGCTCGTGGTGCATAGGAAATTTCAAACTGCCCTAACTCGACTGCCCATTTTAGTAGCTGACCAACGACTTCTGGTTTTTGTAAGACTTGCCATAGTGCCTGGTCAGTAAGCACTATGATGGGGTGAGCCTAAAAATAGGGTCACAGCTTTCTAGACGCCAGTTTCAAGGAATAAGCCAATTTATCTATGGGCGGATATCATAGTTCTACTCCCACTAGTCTTTTGCTTACGTAATACACTGCTTTTTGAATGTCGTCTTCCTCTCTGATTAAAATAGCACTAGCAAGATACTATGTTATTGCTAAGTAGATGTACAAAGTTTCTCCTTCAACCGGCTTGGATAAAATTGGCAGTTGCGACAGGTGGGCTTTTAGCGCCTGAAAATCTTGCTCGCACTCCTCTGTCCATTCAAATTTTTTGTTGCCTCAAAGTATATTAAAAAATGGGATACACTTGTCTGTCGACTTAGATATAAATCTACTTAGGACCGCAATTCTTCCGATTAGGCTTTGAACATCTTTAACTTTGGTAGGAGACTGCATCTCGATCAGTGCTTGAATTCTTTTGGGATTATCTTCAATTCCTCGTGAGTTTACTATGAATCCCAAAAATTTCCCTGATCCAACACCAAAGGAACACTTTAGAGGATTTGGCTTCATCTGATAATTGTTCAAGATGTTGAAGCATTCTTGTAGGTCCTTATTGTGTTCTTCAGCCTTTCTTGACTTGACCAGCATATCGTTGATGTAGACTTCCATGTTATTTCTTATCAGTTCTTTGAACATATGGTTGACTAGTCGCTGGTAAGTCGCACCAGCATTTTTCAAACCTAATGGCATTACTTTATAACAGTAAAGTCTCGTATCTGTTTGAAAGCTAGTGTGATCTTCATCAGGTGGATGCATACTAATTTGATTATAACCAGAGTACGCATCCATGAATGATAAAATTTCATGTCCTAATGTAGCATCGACCAGCTGATCGATTCCTTGAAGTAGGAAACAATCCTTCGTGCAGGCTTTATTAAGGTTTGTGAAATCCACGCACGTCCTCCACTTACCATTTGGCTTGGGAACTAGTACGGGATTAGAGACCCAAGATGGATAAAACGCTACCCTGATGAATCCATTTTCCTTTAGCCTCTCGACTTCTTCGTTTAGCGCTTTGGATCTGTTAGGAAAACTTATACAGGATCTTTATTATTTTCACATAAATTTAATATTAAACAAGTTAATATGAGACAACCTAGAACGTGTTTCTAAAATTTAATTCAAAGAGAAATAATGATAAGAATACTTACATTATACGCAGTGGAAGAAATGAGTCATTCCTTCAGTTTCACTAACACTTATATCATTTCTATCGCAGAGTATTACCAAGAAACTGAACCGATCTTCAAATTTCTTCACAGTCTTCCAAAGTATCCTTGGAACCACCTAGACTAGAGCGGGAAATTCTAAACACATGAGAAAGATACAGAGATAATAAGAATAGAAGAGAAAAATTGAGGCTTAGAAAGGACTTATGTTTAGAGAGAATCTAAAACATATTAAAAACTTGTGCTTTTTGAATTCTGAACTTATGTTTTCATCTCTCACTTAGCACTCCTTTTATAGACTCAATTAGGTCATTTAATTTAATTAAAGAATCAATAAAATAATAGCCAATTAACAACCCCTGGTCAAAATTATCATGGACTTTAGGCCCGTGAAATTTCCCATTTGATTATAAGCCCATTGGACTTAAAATCAAGGCATGTATTATTTTCTAATGATTTAATTAATTAAATAATTATTTAAATCCTTTATCAAATTCATTATTTATAATTCGAACCTTGATTTAAACTTATTTATTAATTTAGATACCAATTTATCTTATGTAACAAATCTTCCCTAATTTCTCTTTTCTTCTCAAAATTACATAACTCTGGGAAACTATCTAAAATTGACCTGGTCAACTTTGATAATTAAATAAATTAATTGAGACTATCTAGATGGTTTTATCCAAGGTACAGTGGGGACCATGGGCCTATGAAATCAAGCTCCAATAAGTTATCATAAATTTAACAAATAAATTTACTAACTTATTAATTCTTCGTGACTCCACTAAAGACTCGGAATTGCACTCTTGAATTCATAGAACGCTCTATAAAAAATATAGATACACTATTAATTATCTATTATTACAACCATAATTGTCACTCAATCCTCTATAGACGGTCTACAATGAGATGGGACTAAAATACCGTTTTACCCCTCATTGTATTTTATCCTTAAAACACTTAGTTCCTTGTAAATGATATTTCAGTAAACTAATATTAATTACTGAAATGAGATCTCTGTCATTTAACACCTTGAACCAAACTAAAAGAAAACAATCATTTCACTTCTTCATTAGAATCTATAGATGTTCTTATCTATGATTAACACTCCCAAGATGTAAGTATGGGCTAGTCCGTAGGGTAAGCTGGTAATGAACAAGTCAAAGAACTCAAATAATACAATCAATTAGAATACTAACCACTCAAAATTGAGATTGAATTGACCTATGGTCAACTATATGATATGACTAGAATAGATAATAATGGTATGTTTACTTATCCTATCAACTATCAATATCAGTCTTGTCCGATGTAACAAATACATCTGATCTTATCTTCTTTGCTAATGTTCATGAAAGAACATAGCACTACAATGTGTAAGTAGATCATATCGTAGATTGGCAAGTCAGTGTAAATCATGTGCACTAACTAATCTTATGACTAACTTATTTTGAATATATAATCATATTTATATTCCATTGTGATTACATCACTATAAATACAATTAGCTATATTCTCAAGATTTAATAGAAGTTTATATTAAACAAATAATCATGAAAAAAAAACATGTGAGCAAATTGATTGACCAAGTCAAAAAAATGTTTTCTATTCTTTTATTGATAATAAAATGATATTACAAATAAATTTGGTTTTAATTAGGGCAAAAAACTTAACAAAATCCCACTTGCACTAATTGAAACTAATACCTTAATTCTTCTAATCACATTTCTTTGATATGCTTATCAAATGTAGCTTCTGGTAGTGTCTTTGTAAACAAATCTGCAAGATTGTCTTCAGATGCAATCTTCATAACCTTCACATCTCCCCTGGCCACATATTCTCGAATAAAGTGATACTTCCTTTCTATATGCTTACTCCTCTTGTGACTACGAGGTTCTTTCGAGTTGGCTATCGCTCCTGTATTGTTACAAAACAACACAAGCGGTTTATCCATTTCTGGAATAACACCAAGATCCAAATAGAACTTCTTTAGCCAAACTATTTCCTTAGCTTCTTCTGACACGGCTATGTACTCAGCCTCCATGGTGGAATCTGGGATTGCAGACTGTTTTACGCTTCTCCATATCATAAATCCACCCTCAAGAGTAAACACCATACCAGAAGTAGACTTCCTGTCATCAACATCAGTCTGAAAATCTGAATCAGTGTAGCCTACAGGGTTCAGAACACCACCCTTGTAGACTAACATATAATCCCTAGTCCGCCTTAAATATTTCAAGATATGCTTAACTACTATCCAATGTTTCGGTCCTGGGTTTGACTGATACTTGCTCTCTACTCCCACTGCATAGCAGATATCTAGTCTAGTACACAACATGGCATACATCAGACTTCCAACTGCAGATGTGTAAGGAACTTTTCTCATTGCATCTTCCTCTTCAGGAGTCTGGGGAGACTGCTTCTTTGAAAGATGAATTCCATGGCGGGACAGTAAACGTCCTTTCTTGGAACTTTTCATTGAGAATCGTTCAAGCACTTTATCTATGTAAGTTGCTTGAGATAGAGCTAAGAGTTTATTCTGTCTATCCCTGATGATCTGGATACCTAGAACATAACTTGCTTAACCCAAATCCTTCATTTGGAATTGAGTGCTCAGCCAATTCTTCACATCTAATAATTTCTTGACATTGTTTCCAATGAGTAAGATATCGTCTACATAAAGAACCCAGAATACCACTATTTGATTTGTCTTTAGTTGGTAAACACAAGGCTCATCAATATTTTGTTCAAAGTCATAGGTTTTGATTATTTCATCAAACCTAAGACTCCAGGAACGAGAAGCTTGCTTAAGTCCATAAATGGACTTATTCAACATGCAAACTTTTCCTTCTTGTCCAACTACTTTAAAATCTTCTGGTTGATCCATGTATATCTTTGAATCCTATCATAGCCAATGTGACCTAGTCTTAAGTGCAATAAATATGTCATATTATCGTTATCGGTGTTTTGACGTTTATTGGTCCTAGGTTTAGCTACTTTGAATAAATTATTGTCCAGAGCAAGGAGTTCGTTAGATCGTGTAGAGTCCAAGAACTTTACTTAGCTAGTTAGATAGTAGTATAATAGTAATAGTAGTATAATAGTAATAGTAGTAGTATTTTTATGACTGTGGATTTTGGTTCAAACCGGGATTTAATTGGACACTCGTAGTAACACTTGTAGATTTTCTAAGTTTAACCTATAGTTTAAGAATATTAATTTTAACCTAAGGTTTGATTAATATGACTGATATTGATGGTAATATTTATTATATTATAAGGTTTAGATAGACCCAATAAGAAAGTAACACTTGTCATGTGTATGTTTAATGATAATTAAGTATTTTTGAGGAATAAGTTTATTAAGAGTAATATTTGAATATCCTAGGGTCTGTCAGCAGCTTTGAAAACGTTAGAGGACTTAGTCAAGGTTGTTTACTCAATTCAAATTAAGCTTAAAATGTGCAATTTTGTGTTTAAATATTCAGCGTATGCCGATATATCGCAGCTATAGGGGGCGATATATCGCAGTACGGGGATACGAAAAACACGAAACTTCGCACGAGCACCTCGACGAGCCTCGGGCATGCTGGCCCAGGCGATATATCGCCTACAAGGGGCGATATATCGACTCCTTTGATATACTTTTGAATGTTTTTGAAAACGTTCCCATTTTAATCTTTAACTTCTTGATAAATCCAGCATCTTTCTGACCGAGTCTTCAACCTCTGCTGAATGATAATTCAAATATTTTTCACTTAAAAAGCCATTATTTTATTCAAGTTAAATGAAGATCTTTTCATTCTTGAACTCTATAAATAGGACCTAGTACCCAGCCATTTATTCATTCATCAAGCTAAGTTAAGAGGCTGCAAGCTGCTAGGTTATTTTTGAGAATGTAAACACTTGGGTTGGGGATTATAAGCTTAATCATTATAAGCTTACCAAACACTTGGGAAGTAAGGTTTATAGCACATTTCGGTTCAAGGTTTAGATTTGTCATAGAAGCATTCAAGGTATTCCAAACTCTAGTTCATTTGGTATTATTTTCTTATAGTTTGTACTCAACATCCTAACTTTATTCTTTATTCTTGAATAGGAAATCTAAGATCTTGAACATAAGATTCTTGGTAAGTGTAATTTGATGGTATAGTTCTTTCATCACTTTCATCCCTTTTTCTTTAGTATACTCACCCTTTCATTTATGGTTTTTAGGAGTGTTCCAAAGTCCCAAACCTGTTCTCATATCCCGGTACTTTTGGTAAGGAAAATAGGATAGGATTTTATATGTTATGTTATGTGTTATCTTATGATTTAAGTGTAATGTTAGCTTATGATTTGTGTATGTTTGTAGACTTGGGCATATGACCTGTACAACTAACAAGCCCCAATAAATTTATGGGCATATGACTTGCTTAGCTAGCAAGCCCCACAAATCTAATGGGCATATGACTTGTTTTGTTTATGGGACCCCAAGTAATAATGGCCATTATAGTATGTGTGACATATGTTTATGATATGTTTTATGTTGCATTATGAATTTTATGTATATGATTTGTGTGTTAGATTTTCCTTGCTGGGCATTAGGCTCACTCCTTTATGTTTTTATGTGCAGGAAAATCGTTTTGATGGCGGGAAAGGTTCTTGGAAGCTTGGGGATGTGTATTGAGGCGGAATGGAGTCAAAGGACCGAGTGTTCGATTCGAGGATGAAGTATCTTTAATTATGGTTTTATATGTATTTTCAGCACTTTATTATGTAATTCATTTATTTACAATTATGTTATGTTTTTCTTTTAAAACAATGGGATCCCATATCCTACTTTAAATTTTATGTAGTTTAACATTTGTTTTACAAGTTTTAATGAAGAAATGATTATTTCACTTGTAAGTTTTATTAAAAATTAGTGTCTATGTATAGTTTTCGTTAATGGTCCAAAGTCTAGAGTAGTTAGGTCATTACAGGTCGCATAATATAAAGCTCGTTTTCCAAACATGCAATACACAATTGTGATCCATTAAAAGAAATAGATATATTAGAACTTGTAAAAGTCATAACAAATTGTTCTAATTGCAACATGGAAACTAAAATTAAATTTCTACTAAAATGCAGAATAAAAAATACATCTTTTAAAATTAAGTATTTATTTCTGAACTTCAGACAAGCTCTTCCTCTAGCTTGGACCGCAACAAACGCTTAGTTCCCAACTCTAAGCTTTAAGTCGCCTTCGTCCACTTCCTCCCACGATTCAAGAAGTTTTAAAGAGTTGCAAACATGGTTGGTAGATCCAGAATAAATAATCCAAATGAATTTTGTAATGCCCTACTGCCTTAGAGACATTACTAAGTGAGTTGAAAACGTGCAATTAACTCGCTAACTGAGGTGTTAGGTTAAAGTGTAGCTAAACTGTAATAAAAGACATATAATTTGAAAATGTAATCATTCACTGAAAATTATAAAGCGTTAAACATTTGGGATCCCAAATTACTGTTTGGAAATATTTACAACTCAAAAATATGATTAAAGTCAACTAAACGACAAATTTGGACTAATACAAAATATCTCCCAAAAATACCCCTGGCCGTGGCAGCCAGGCAGGCCAAACATGTACACGTCGCTTCACGCTCTCCGTACTCATGGTTGGTCAACCTTCCCCTTGCCCTTACCTGCACCATAGAGCACCCGTGAGTCGAAGCCCAGCAAGAAAAACTCTACACAAGCAATCAACATATGCATATCTATCAATCAACATATAATAAAACCGCCAACAGGCTAAACACATAACGGCCATGCCGTCCCATGCGCTTTACCAGGCCCTGGGTTCTCGATCTACACCGTGAGGATATCCCAAGTATCCAATAGGGGTCTCACCCTGGCAACTCGCACTCCGTGTGCTTAACGCTGCTCCCGGCCCCTTGCCGTTCCTGACCTTCGCCATACATTTACAGATATGCAACACATAGCATAAACTTAATAGACACTTAAACAAATACAAGCATGCACAATAGAGCTACGCCCTGCATCATAATCACATAGGGTCGTGCCCTGCAATACAAACTATAGGGCCATGCCCTGCTCTATGGGTACAACAGTTTTCTTACCTATGTCCCGAATCGATCACTGCAAAAACTCCTGCATAAAAAAATTGAATTTAGTGTACAAAATGCACAAATCGATCTCGATCATCGTCGGACACCCATATGTGGAATTCTAAGGCATCATTGAATTATTATGGACTATTCCATGCCTAGTCAACGGTTGGATTGCTATTTGGGGTGTTATAAGAATGATAATCGGACTAATCAAGAGTGTTCTTGTTGACTTTAATGTTCAAAATGCACAGAACGATCTCGATCGCCATTGATATCACCTATATATGGTAGTCTAAGGCATCCTTGAGTGATTATGGACTATTCCAGACCTAATCAATAGTTAGATCACTATTCGAAGTGTTATAAGAATAATAATCGCACTAATCAATAGTATTCTTGTTGACTTTTAGTGTTCAAAATGCACAACCCGGTCTCGATCGTCGTCGACCTCACCCATACGTGGTAGTCTAAGGCATCTTTGAGTGATTACGGACTATTCCAGACCTAATCAATGTTCGAATCGCTATTCTAGGTATTCTAAGAATAATAATCACACTTATGAAGAGTGTTCTTGTTGACTTTAGTTTTGAAAATGCATGGATTAGTCTTGATTGTCATGGATCTTACCCATATCTGGTAGTCTAAGGCATCCTTGAGTGAATATGGACTATTTCGAACCTAAACAATAGTTAGATTGCTATTCGGGGTGTTCTAAAAATAATAATCGCACTAATCAAGATTGTTCTTGTTGACTTTAGTGTTCAAAATGCACAGATCGGCCTCGATCTCCATTAGTCTCACCTATATGTGGTATTCTAAGGCATCCTTGAGTGATTATTGAGTATTCCGGACCTAATCAACTGTTAGATCGCTATTCAGGGTGTTCTAAGAATAATAATCGCACTAATCAATAGTGTTATTGTTGACTTTAGTGTTCAAAATGCAGAGATCTTTCTCGATTGTCGTCTATCTCAGCCATATGTGGTAGTCTAAGGCATCCTTGAGTGATTACAGACTATTACAAACCTAATCAACAGTCGGATCACTATTCGGGGTGTTCTAAGAATAATAATCGGTACTAATCAAGAATGTTCTTGTTGACTTTAGTGTTCAAAATGCACAAATCTGTCTCGTTTGCCGCCAATCAAACCCCTTTTTTTTTCAAAAAAAAACTATTTTAAGAGTTTACAAGAAGGGCAAGGAGAAAATTGAAAGAATTAAAAATTGAAAGAAAAGTTAAAAAAAAAACCCAAAAAAATACTATTAACACAAAGGTTAATTATTTTGTAAAAGTAAAATATTTTTTATGAAAAAATTTATTTTGTAAAAGAGTAAAACAAAAGTTATATTTTTCTTTAAAATTAGTGACTTTTTGAAACAAATAAATTTAATAAATTTTATTTTCTAGTTAAATAATGGAAAAATTAAAAATTGTTAAATTTTTTTTTTAAATTATTAAAATTCAAAAGTATTTGCGGCGAACATGTCGCCACAAATACTTATGATTTCGCCGCAAATAACCTCATGAAAATAACATCGAACATTTCCCTCCGAAATGGTTGACCAATTTTTTAACCTGATTAGCGATGACCAATTCCGTCGCAAATAACTCTAAATTTTGCCACAAATTAATCAAATTGGTGGGAGTTTTTTCTGCCAAATCTAAACCATTTTTGCAGCGATCTACTCGCCGCAAATAATTATCTTTTGCTACAAATAATTCCATAAATCTATAAAAATATTTATGAAGATTATTAGCGCGAAATTCCAATTTTCACCCCAAATAATGCCATTAGTTGTGGTGAAAAATGGTCACTGCAAATAGTTTCGCCACAAAAGACATTTTTTCTTGTAGTGATTAACGTAGTATTTCTCGTCAAATTTCTTATTAATTTTTTAAAAAATTCTTACTTTTTTCTATATGTACGTGACAGTGCAATCCGCTAACTAGTAAGCTTGCACTGATTCTTAATGTTTGGATGGATAACCACCATAAACAGGGCAAAGTGTGGATGATGAGCAAAATAAAAGAAATACGAGTATGTTAGTCATTATTTTTTTTTTAAATAATTGATCTTATTTATTTTGTTAATTTACAATTCATAATTATATTTATCTTTGTTTTGTAGGTAAAATTGTGTTCCGTCCGTAACACGCAGGCGCCATAGTCTATTGAAACTCCATCACCCTAGTCGACTATGCCCGAAGAAAAAGACTTGTCTCTAGTGCAAACAGTCTTCGAAAAACAACGTGACCACCAAACGGGATAAGGTTGTATAATTACGACAAGGGACAATGTACATCCGCCTACGTATTCCCAAACTCCTCCATCTCAGCCTCTTCCCTATAACAGAGATGATGAGATTGAAGCTATGAAAGAGGGCCTTCGAGAATTGGAAGAACACACCCGGACTCATTGCATCAGCCAGAGAGATCCACCTCCACCACCTGATCCTGATGTCAGGGGACCGACCCAGTAGGTCCACTTATTATCTGTATGTTTTGTTTTCACAAATTATGATATTTTAATTTTAAGAACAATGTATGACTTTGAACTTAAAATCGCACATGTATTTAGCTTTAAGCATTTAATGAAAGTGTTTTAGTATAATTTTTGTTATAATATTATTATTAATGTGCCTATAAAACAAATTTTAATTATATATGGATAAAAAAATATTTTGTAATAATATTACTAATATTAATATGGATATTTAAAAAAAAAACATAGTTGTCGGTAAAGTCTTTAGTGACAATTTTATGGTCGGCTTAGAGCGACCAACAAAGGATTCAACAACCTAAGAGGCTTTTGTCGACTATGGGTGTTGTCGTTACACCATGTATCGACTACGCAAAATTTGTTGTTGGTAGACATTGGCTTCTACCAACGAGGCTCTACCGTCAACGCAATAGTGACAACGCATTGTCGGTAAAGGACACTACCAACAACTTGGTGGCTTCTACGTACCGACCACACATATTGTTGGTAGAATCTCTATTTTTTGTAGATGTCGTTGTTTTTAAATATATATTCCGGAAGGAGATAAGTTCAATAATTGTTTAAACGTGTATGCTAGTACATGATATACATGCATGCAAACTCAATAATACGTATAATATATGATTTAATTTGGGATGTACACTACACCTCATGTCTGCCACACACTCGTATATGTATTGCCTATACCATTTCCACAAATAAATATACAACTCTTGCGTATACTATTATATATAATCTGAATCTCTGATAACGCAAAACCATGCACGTACGTTCACATGTATTATATAATAAAGCCCACATAATCAAGTTTAGTTAAAAGCTAATTGCCCACATAAATTTAAATATTTATTTATTAGGTATAGTAGTACACGTACCCAAAATATTAGTAAGTTGGTGAGTCAATGTTTACAATATATATATAAATATGTAAAATAATATAAGCGATTTTTTTGGAATAAATAATATAAACAATTTGATTGTTAATTAGAACTAAATTCTTCCCCACAAGCAAGCGTTTAGATTTATGCCAGGTGCTTACCATAAAAAGCAAATGATGTTACCCAATCTACGACTTTGTTAAGTGTATTTTAAAACATAAGTAAGGATCCGTACACACCCTAATCAAGCATTAACAATGATTAAAAGTATTAATAACGATTATAAAATATTTAATATATTTTTAAGTACATGATATGGTTGAAATCATGCCTAATACTAATTAAGTAGGAGAACAAGTCATCGCATAAGTATGATTGATTGATTAATAATCAATTATACAAGCATGGAAACTCTTTTGGAATTTCCCATTTATGGGGGGTTATTGTGAGAAAGAAAGGCCAACAAGCAAAATGAGATTATTGAGTCAAATTATGTCTCCGTCTCATGACTTGACCTTGTCTTAATAAGGCCTATCTATTTAATTTTTATTTATTTTATAATTGGAGGGCTATAATTTTTTAAAAGCATTCTATTATTGATTCGTCCAGATGTCTTTGCACTGGTAAGTTCGAAACATCATTTTTCTATATTTAAACGGGAAAAAATTATGGATCCTTTCCTTTCATTGAAATTGATGGCCAAAACTTTATCTTTTGCACTATGAGTTGCTTCGTTTCCATTGGCTTGAAACTAGAGTGGCTAATTTTTAAATAAATTAAAAGATCAAATCAGGATATCTTGTATATCTTAGTTGTATAAAATATTAATTGATTATTATTTTGTCGTTTATAGCAAATGAGCCGCTTTAAGTATTAAAGGCCAAAATGCTACTGAAAATTAGAAATAACAATAAAAAAAATCCCCCAATTACTTGACAGTATGTATATACATTATAAAATTTCTGATATAGTTTTTAGAAATTTTGGATAGGTCGGCACATTATATTTGAATATTTAAATAACTGCAATTGTTTGATAATCTATATTAGGCAATTAAAAGAGCCAGTACTAGACATACTGCACATTTTTTTTAATCTATATAATTTTAAAAGCACCAGCCCCACAGAAAAAGAAAAAGAATAAAAAGGAAAATTAACACTCTCGTATCGTACATACAAGTAATTAATATATTTATATAGAAAAATTGTGTGGTGCAAGAGGTGCATTGGTTCACTTTCTTCAGTTTTTAGTCTGAGAATAGTTTTTTACACAATTTTTTTTGTTATAATCAGGTGAATTATAATTATTTAGAGTATTATATAAATTTTTTGAAAATTTTAAATAATTTGCAATCTGAATAATAATATTCAAATAAGTTATTACACGTTTAATTATTTTTTTATACACCCTCACCCCACCTTTGTTGAGTGCTTATTGCTTTTGGTGTTTGGTGGTTGAGACTTTCTCCTCAAAAAAAAATTATTTTTCTATACGTAAAAAACAGTTTATTATTTGAAATTTTACCAAAATCACCCGATATATATATTTATTTATGCGAGCCTAAGTAACACGTATGCTGGTTGCAGCTGATTGTATCTGTACACCAATGACCACATTTTCACGTCATTATATTGAAAACTAAGCTAGATATACACGTATGCAAACGCCCACGTCGTTTGAATACACAACGATATACAATTGCATAGTTATATATAGCAAGCCAAATATATGTAGCGGATGAGCCGAAAGCTGTCTCCTTGGATGTTGATGGTTAGCTACACTTAGACTATTACATTATATAAATATAAATATAAATATATATAAGCAATAATAATAATGAAATAAAATTATTAATATATGAATAATAACCAATGGGGTGACTTTAATTTCTCAGTTAGAGAAATTCGAAAACTTACAATAATCTAACTAGTGATGACAGAGCTAGCTAGACTCTTTATGTGGTGGGAATACATAAGAAAGAAAAATTAAAATACAGATATTACATATTTAAACGAAAAAAAAAACCTAAGTGTGAACCAGTCCATTACCCACTCGCCTTCCTCCCATTTTCTCCCGAGTTACCCAACTTATAACCAAAAATTGAGTGGTTAAAAAATGACAGATTATTTCTATATGAAGTATAAATTTTGTGTTTGAATTATTATGGTATCGAAAATATATATAATAAAGTGCCAAAAAGATCATATTGACATTTACAATAATATATGTTATAGAGGCAAAATAATACATTTCCCCCACAGAAATTAAACAAGATTTAATTTCATATAAAGTTCAATTATATTGTGATATATCTCTATATATAAAAAGAAAGTTGGTAGATAAGAGAAATTTTTATTTTTAACAGTTTCTTTTATTAATTTTAATGAAATATTCTAAAATTTATTAATTATATTAATATAAATTTAAATATTATAAAATATCATTATTATAATTAGATATTTAGTAATTATATTAATATAAATTCAAATGTTATAAAATATTATTATTATAATAATATTTAATACTAGATTAGATATTTATTAATAATATTAATATAAATTCAAATATTATAAAATATCATTATTATAATAATATACACTACAACAAAAATGGTTTTTAGGGGCGGCGCATGTCGCCCCTAATAACCATAAAAGTCGCCCATAATGTATCGCTCCTAATAAAATGCGCATAATGGTGTACATTAGGGACGACTAATGGGTCGCCCTAAATTTTTTCACATGTGGCATAACTTTTGGTCAATGTATCGCCCTGATATGTCAGCAGTCGCCCTTGATATTTTTTTTACAAAAAATAATAAAACTATTTTAATAATTAATTAAAATAAAAATTATTAATTAAAATATAGATTATTAATTAAAATTTAAATTATTAATTAAAATTTAAATAATTGAAAACAGATATATTAAATATTCAAATTAGATAATTGAGATAAAAAAATATCCATATTGTTAATATAATGTAACAATAACTAACAATAATATAAACCTAGTCTCCTAAATCAGCGGCCCATCCTCCATATTGTCTTCTTGTTGCAGTTGTGGTGGCTGCGGCGGCAGCGGTATCGGCCAGGGATATTGCGGAGATAATGTGGATGATCATTCTCTATACATATAGGGATACGGTGGCTGCGACGACAGTGGAATCAACCACGGATAAGG
Organism: Humulus lupulus; assembly: GCF_963169125.1. Classification (NCBI taxonomy): domain Eukaryota; kingdom Viridiplantae; phylum Streptophyta; class Magnoliopsida; order Rosales; family Cannabaceae; genus Humulus; species Humulus lupulus. The sequence goes on along the minus strand of NC_084798.1, from coordinate 147,900,818 downwards.
TGATGATGTTGCTCCGTACATGTATGGAGGAGCCATAGGTTGAGACGGCGTTGCCCCGTACATGGAAGGATAGGCTGGAGTTGGAGGTTGAGAAGACGAAGCTCCAGAAATATTGTCGCTATCAAGCATATGCGACATCTAAACGTTTGGTGGACGAAATGAATGTGGACAAAATTGAGACAAGAAATTAAATTGGTCAATCAAATTCTGTAGCTTATTCTCAAATTTTTCTGTATGTTCTTATGAACGTTGAGGAAGAGCTTGAGACTCGTTGAAGGGAGAATGTTGGGTAGATGATGATCCTGACCCCTTCAATTTGCAGCCCAATCCTCGCTCGTGTCCATGCTTTTGGCCCAATACTTTTTGTAGTACCACGACCTGATCAATTGTTGTCGAACTATCATTATTGGAAGCGGCAGCAGATGTGTTGCTGAGTTTGTAACTCAAAATCAGCCTTCAGTTTTCCTGTTTTTAGAAAATGTTAGATACTAACAATAAAGATAACTCTATGAATATTAAAAAACATAATTCAAACTTACATAATCTTGGCGAGCATCATTCACGAAATCATTTGTTGTTTTCTTCCAGTGGTATTCCTTCCATGACTCAATAAGGTCTGGGTTTGCCTAAAAAATATAACCCAAATGTTAGAGAACATATAATTTAAAAGAACATAATTTTTTATAACATTTTAACTTTCACTTACTCTTTCGTGACGGATGGCGTTGTAGAATACTTTTAATTCTTCCAATTTTCCTTGTTCTTTACAGAGCGTGCAATAAAATTCAGACTTGTAAATAACTGACAGATCTGCTTCCACTCCTCCTTGTTAACATCCTTGGTTGGGATGTTTATGTTAGGTTTTATGCCCTTATAAACTATGTCGGACATGTAGCACGATTTTATATTGTCAATAAAAGTAGTAGAAATTATTTAGTTTGAAAACCGTGTTGCTTGCTTGTTTTATTACATGATTATTGAAATAATACAAACATTTATAAAATCCCGAACATATGGATAGTTACAATTATAGTGACTAGGTCACAGTGGATTATAATTGTAATTATATATTCAAAAGAACAATTCCTAAGATTAGATCAGTGGATTGGATTTTCTCTGATTAGGCAATCTACGATATGATCTACATACACATTCGGGGTGTGATGTCTTGTCCAAGGCATTGACCAAGTAGATAAGATCGGATGTATTTGGTTACATCGGACTAGGAACGATATTGATTAATGATTGATAAATAAGTATCGTTGTTATTGTTGACGCCGTTTTTCGTCAACAGTGAATAAAGAGCACGAAAACAGTAAATAGTTATGGCCAGAAAAATACAATAAGACAAACAGGATTTTTTACGTGGTTCAGCAGTTAACTCTGCCTAGTCCATGAGTCTTTGTTATTAGAACTTAAGATGATTTCTGGAAATTCTTCAAGAATGAATTCTCCAGAGTTTCTCTCAAGATCACAAAATTTCGGTCATTTACAATGGTACATGACTTCTCTATTTATAAAGGAGATCTCAGAATACTATCCCACACGTTTCGGGAAGTTATTCTGTATATGTCAATAAATTTAATGGAATTAAAAGCCTGTAACTCCTATATACAAGGAAACGTCCCCTGAAGACCAGGGGCGTATAAGTGAATAATAAATACCCCTTTATTATAGGGGATTTACAACTATAAATGTAGACTGCGTCTCTCCAAAATGACTCACTAAGATATTCAAAGTTATCAATCTACATCGTCAGTGCCGTGCCCACCCAGGTCTCTTAATGACTTTCGAGTTGTAGCATTTCCCTTGAGATCATGTGGCTTCGAGCTCATACTTATGTCAAGCTCGGAACCCCTGATCCGAGGTCATCCGAGAATAGACGTACTTCGATGTCTGCCTTTCGAGCTTGTGAGGATTTCGAGGCTACCATCTTCGAGGTTGCCACCTGCTTTATAGGTTCGGTGCCTAGGTTGCGAACACGTGTTCCAGACATTACGAGCCCATACCTGACGAATACAGCTTTCGAGATCACAATTCTCAAGGCTCGAAATCTGCCTGTAACATTTTGCCCCCTCAAAAGTATTTGTTCGAATCCTATGAGAAGGAAACTTTTGAACTACTTTCTTCGGGAATCGCACCATCACACATACTTGAGGGTGGACACGAGTCAGTCGGATATTGCTCATCCAAGGTACTCGAGTACCTTGGAAATCCGCCCACGATCGTTCGCCTGCCACCTTTTCGGTACCATCTTGTCATTTGTCCCTGGCCGTCGGATTTTATAAGGATTCTGGCCAATGGCTCAGATTAATCCCTTTTTACCACTTTTTACTATCTATATATAAGGCCCTGGACATCTTCTTCCTCTTATTTTACACTCATCAAAGAAAAAAGAAAAGAGACAACACCAGAAGCTATCCCAGAGAGCTTTTTACTTTTGCATGTTCTCCCAGCCAAAGAAACAAAGGACCGCCAGCTTGTTCGAGACCGTAAGGTTATACCTGCAGCCTCTCCTTCAATCAACGATTTCTCTGCAATCGCCATCATTGTGTAAGTATCTGATGATCTTTTCGTTTTCCTTTATGCTGGTTTCTGTCTGTGCTGTTCTTTTATTCTTGGGAATGTACTGGTTTATTTTTTAGGTTGACATGCTAGGAAGCTCTGACCGATAGGCATTTAAGTTTAAGTTTCCGCGCTAGGTTTAAGTTGCTGGTTACAAATCCAGTTTTGATGTAGAACAATCTCAAACAAGGTCTCTTTTTTCTGGGTTTTCAAAATTTAAAAGACATGTCTTGCACACCAAGATATCGGGTACAAAATCTTGGTTTTAAAGAATGCACGATACCCAAGACTACCATTTCTGAATAACCGTCACCTTTTTCCCTGATATTTCGGGATTCTCAAAAATTAGATCCACTCCCCTCCTTTTTCTCGTAGAATACACGTTCTGACCCTTAATCGGGTTTACAGGATCGAGCTCGTTTTGCACCCAAGCCCTTTCCGAGCTTATCTTGCCAAGCTCGTAATTCTTGAATCCTTGCATGCATGGCCCTCACCATTTTTTCTTTCTCGCTAGATGTCACAGAATCTGGGAAGATGGTGGGGGTCGCTGCTGAAAATTCCGTACTCGCAAAAAACTCTGAGCCCAGAATCACTGTTTTCTCGGAACCAATGTTTGATTCGTGAATACAATCTCGCGCGCAAACAGGAAGAAACCCGAGCTCACTATCGTCGCCAAATCGTCGAGGTCATAGAAAAGAAGAGGAGAATCCTTCGAGAGGCTCTTTATCCGAAAACTGATTCAGGGCCCAGGCTGATCCCCCTCGACCCTAGGCTAAAAGTGACCATCGCGTACAACCCGGGAGAGCTCCAATTCTCACTAATGGGGGAGCCCTCTACTTCGCAGCCGAGGAGGGAGCTCTTCGAGGCCGAGCACTACTGGAGCTCGGTTACCTCGCTAGGTCAGATAAATGATATCCTGGCCTTCCATGGTCTCAAACTGTCCGGCTCCTTAAGGTGCCGAGCTCCTACCTCCCAAGAGCGAAGCTGTCACGCCCCAGGAGATGGAAATCCTAATAACAAGGTGAGGTATGCGGCTTGGAGCCAGAAGCATATGAAGGCAGGAGCGTTACTGCCTTTGAAGTCTTTCCTCAAGGACTTCACGGACTTCGTTGGGTTGGCTCCATTCCAGCTCAACACCAATTCGTATAGGGTTATGTCTGCCCTGAAGTCGATTTACAACGAACTGAAGTGGGAAGGACCCACGCTAGAAGAGATCATGTATCTCTTTTGTTTGAAAAGCAATCCCTCCCGAGCTCGGGGGGGAGATGGCTTCTATTACCTCTCAAGCTACCCAAAGGAGAAAAAGATGTTTGAGGATCTTCCCAACCATCCTCCTGATTTTAAGAAGGCCTTCTTCTGGACAGATGGCCTGTCTCCGTTACGATGCAATTCCGTCAGACGGATCCGTAAGTACCCCGACTTCCTTTATCTCTGTGCTCGAACTTTTATCTATAGGCTTGCACTTAGTTGAGTTGTATTTTATTTTCCAGCCAACTACCATCGCCCCACTCCTTCTGACGAGATGAAGGAGCGTAGGGAGACCCTGCTTCAACTACGTTATGGCAGGAGATCACTCTCATACCTTTTGCACGAAGGTAAACTTCGAGCTTGCAGGCTCTTGGAAGATGGCCAGTCCACCTCGGACTGGTCTAACAAAAAATACGACCGCTGGGATCTCGTGCCCTTGCCAACCGGCGCCCTTCCCCTGAGAGGTGAGGTGAGGCCCCCGCCCCCAGTTCGCCGGAGGAGCCCACAATCAGGGAATGAGGCCAACGATGAAGCCTCGAGCTCGGGCTCGGATGATCAAGGTACAGTCATCCTAAGCTCGAAAATGTGGTCCCCCACCTTACTAAAATACAAACCCGATAGGTTAGTGTTGTGCCAGGATGATAGGAACCACTTCTATGTGTGGACTTGGGTAGATGAACGGGTTCATAGGTTCGATAGCTGGCTCGGGCAATACGGTACTATGTATAGATTGAACGGGGTATGGAACGGAATATCCGTCCAATTCGGAACCAATGATTATAGGGACATTTCGAGGTTAACATCCACATATAGGGAAGGAACTCCCCCCGCCTCTTCTGAAGATGGAGGAATTTCATGGTCTCCGAGCTCAAGCTCGGGAGAGAATTCCAGTTAGGTCTTTCTCCACTTGGTTTTTTTTTTATACCTTCCAAGTTTGTTAGCACTATGCTTAACCTCGATTGGAATTGTGCAGGTGCTATGGATTCTGACCTCGACAATATCCTCGAGAGTGGCGGTTCCAAGAGGAACAAGCGCCCCATGGGGTCGCGAAAGGTTGACCGGCCTACCAAGGTCCTTAAGAGGACCAAAAAGACACCTCCTCCCCCTGCTCCGCCTGCCATGAGCTCCACTGTGATGCCGACTTCACAGGTCGGTGCCTCCGTTATGGCCGAGCCTCAACCTCCTGTATTGGTTCACCCGACACTCGGTCCACCTCCCAAAAAGCCTTCTACTTCTCTAACTCACAAGCTGTCGGTTTCTACTCACATTGAGGAGTATGTAATTGACAATGTTGCTGGATCCCATGGGGCTACGCTGGGCTTGGACGTCTTGTCCCGAGTGGGCCAGAGCTTTAGCAGTTTCGATGCTCCCCAATGGAAATTTTTGAACAACGCCCGAGACTGTACCGCCCTCTATGAGAAGAGTATCGAGCTTGCCGCCGCGGTAACTTTTCTTCCTTTTTCTTTTAGCTATATTTATAGACGGTCCGAGTGTTAATGATGATGTTTTTTTGTGTGTGTCAGACTCTTGCTGTTTCTGCCCAACTCAACTATAAGTTGAACAACAAGATCCATTCGAGCAAGTCCTATGCTCAGGAGGCAAAGGATCTCCAACTCAAACTGAGTAATGACCTAAGGGCAGCAAATGCAAAGCTTGAGGCAGGAGCTGAGGAGCTTAAGGACAAGGCATCCAAGCTTGGGAAGCTGAATGCTAGGCTCGCAGAGATTGAGAAGGAGAATGCCAGGCTCGCGGAGCTTGAGAAGGAGAATGCCAGGCTCGCGGAGCTTGAGAAGGAGAATGCCAGGCTCACGGAGCTTGAGAAGGAGAACACTTGGCTCCAAGAGGCTAATAAAAAGCTCGAAGAAGACCAGGCCGCCAGTTTTGATATAATTGAGGGTGAAAAGGCTCGCCTCCTTACCGAGTACAAAGAGAAGAAGGACCAGGCGGTCGATCTGGCAGTGTACAGAATATGGGCCAATAACGACGACCTTGATACCAGCTTCCTAGTCCCTCTTGAGGAAAAGCTCCTAGATAAGTGGAATGCTCGGCTTGAGGCGGAGGAGGCTGCCCGGGAGGCTGCCACCGAGGCTGCTCAGAAGGATAGTCATGCTATTCGTCCTGAGGGGTCTAGTGCCGCTGATGCTGAGAAGGCCAAGGAAACTGCTCCTTCTTGAACCTCACCTCGGGGCTGCGTCCCTTTATTTTTGTAATTGTTTTATTTTATGCCCGTAGGGCTGATACAATTTCTTTTTCTTTTAATACTCATGCTTTTCATTTCTTGGTTTGAAATATTTTGCACATTTTATATTAAAGAATCGCGTATGTTTATTTATTCGTACAAAAATAGTTTGGATTTAGGCTCGAGGCTCAATGCATTCATGCACCGTTTGCTCGAATTATCCGCTTTCGATCTCGTTATTCATCAAGGTTGGATATTACTTTAACCATGAACCCAAAAGTACTTGTATGGTGTGTAATGCAAATGGTTTAGTTATATCTTATTGTTTAGTTACTTTTTCTCATCCTCGATTATCTCTCCGAGGTTTTGAGTTCGAAACTATATTTTTTTTTATAAGATACTCCAGCCTCGATCTCGACTTATCTCAAAGTAGGTTTAGGTTCCAACCTATCGTCGATTAGTTCTAGCTAGTTTGCTCCAAACCTTTTAAGGTTGTGATTGGTTTGTAATCCATACACTTGTATGTTTTTGATAATTTGGTTTTACCCAAACTTCCTTAGCTCGCGCATTTGGTTATATCCAAACACTTGTATGTTTTTGATAATCGGTTATATCCAAACACTTGTATGTATTTCGTATATGTTACTTTATTTTTCAAGCTGGTGGTATTTATATATATACCAATGATGCCCCCTTAATATCCTATGAATGTGACCATAGGTTATTAGATTACGAGAGATTGCAAAAATAAATTATATCAGACGAAATAACTCTTTATTTAACAAAATCCAAAAGTAGGCAAAACAGTACAGATAAACAAGCATGGTTACAGGCAACAACCTTCCTACACTATTGATAGTAAGGTCTTAGGTGTTCGCCATTCCATGATCGCGGTACCAGGCTCCCATCCAATCTCGCTAGCTTGTAGACACTGGGTCGGATGACTGACTCTATCTGGTAAGGTCCTTCCCAATTTGGCCCGAGCACGCCAGCTGCTGGATCTCGCATTGCCAAAAATACACACCTTAGCACCAGATCTCCCACACCGAACTTTCGATCTCGAACCCTCTTGTTGAAGTACCTGGTAGCTCGTTGCTGGCAGGCAGCGTTCCTCAGCTGAGCTTCGTTTCTTCTTTCTTCAATCAAGTCTAAGGTTTCTTCAAGCTGAGTGTGGTTCAAGCTTTGGTCATAAATTTGAGTTCAAATTGTTGGGATTTCGACCTCGATAGGCAACATAGCTTCACAACCGTATGCTAGAGAGAACAGGGTATGTCCCGTTGATGTTCGAGCTGTAGTCCTATATCCCCATAGGACTTGGGGAAATTCTTTGGGCCATCGTCCCTTTGCTTCCTCCAACTTTTTCTTTAGCAAACTCTTGAGAGTTTTGTTTACAGCTTCGACCTAGCCATTCGCCTGAGGATGGGCTACTAACGAAAAACTCTTTATTATTCCAATCTTCTCGCAAAAGTTGGTGAACAAGTCGCTATCGAACTGGGTTCCGTTGTCGGATACAATTTTCCTCGGCATCCCATATCGGCATATGATGTTCTTTACCATGAAGTCAAGGACCTTTTTGGAAGTTATTGTTGCCAACGGTTTATCCTCTGTCCACTTTGTGAAATAATCTACGGTAACTACAGCATACTTCACACCGCCCTTGCCAGTTGGGAGAGAGCCTATGAGGTCGATTCCCCATACCGCAAATGGCCATGGGGAAGTCATCATGGTCAGCTCGGATGGCGGAGCTCGAGGAATCGTGGCGAACCTCTGGCATGTATCGCATTTCTTTACATATTCGAAAGAATCCGATTTAATGGTAGGCCAGAAATAACCTTGGCGTATGATTTTCTTGGACAGGCTATGCCCCCCAGTATGGTCTCCACAGAACCCTTCATGAATTTCTTCAATGATCTTCTTGGCTTCAGGTGGAGTCACGCATCGAAGTAATGGCATGGAATATCCCCTCCTATACAACTTTCCATCCAAAATGGTGTAACGGGGAAGTTGATACATTAACTTTCGAGCCTAGTTCCAATCTTTTGGAAGGACTCCGGTCTCGAGATATTCGACTATCGGGGTCATCCAGGTAGGCTCGGACTCAATCATACACACGTCTTCCTCCTCTGGCTCGTTAATGCTAGGTGCCTAGAGGTGTTATATTGGCACAACGTTTAGCTCATCATTCTCGGTAGAAGTAGCGAGCCGAGCTAAGGCATCTGCATTTGAGTTTTTCTCTCGGGGAACCTGTTCGATTGCATAAAACTCGAAATGTTCCAATGCAGATTTTGCCTTCTCTAAGTAAACTGCCATTTTTGTGCCACGAGCCTGGTATTCTCCCAAGATTTGGTTAACCTAAAGCTAGGAGTCGTTGTAGCAATGTATTGCTTTAGCTTTGAGCTCTTTGACTATATGAAGTCCCGCCAGTAAAGCCTCGTATTCGGCCTCATTATTCGATGCATTGAAGTCGAATCTTAAGGCAGAATGAAATCTGCTCCCTGCAGGAGTAATCAAAATGACCTCTGCCCCCGATCCATTTTCATTAGATGACCCATCAACGTAAAGTTTCCACAGCTCGTGGGCCGGGGTTATAACTTCATCGTTGGCCATGCCAGTACACTCCACTATAAAGTCTGCCAATGCCTGTGCCCGAATGGTCGTCCTCGGGTGGTAGGTGATCTCGAATTGTCTGAGTTCAACTGCCCATTTAAGAAGTCGACCCGAAGCCTCCGGTTTAGACAGGACTTGCCTAAGTGGTTGATCAATCAATACATGGATGGGGTGCGCCTAAAAGTAGGGTTGAAGTTTATGAGATGAATGAATTAAGCTGAGAGCTAGCTTCTCCATCAAGGGGTATCTCGACTCTGCTCCCAGTAATCTTTTGCTGATGTAATATACGGATCTCTGTACCTTTTCTTCTTCTCGCACGAGCACTGCACTTCTTGCGTGTTCGGTAGTGGAAAGATATAAGTACAGTACTTATCCCGTAACAGGTTTTGATAAGATGGGGGGTTCTGTGAGGTGCTTTTTAAGCTCCTGGAAGGCCAGTTCTCCCTCTTCCGTCCATTCAAATTTCTTGCCTCCCCTCAAAAGGTTGAAAAACGGAAGACAACGGTCTGTAGATTTCGAAATAAACCTACTTAGCGCCGCCATCCTGCCGGTCAAGATTTGGACATCTTTGTGTCTTCGAGGTGAGGGCATGTCGATTAGAGCCTGGATCTTGTCTGGGTTAGCTTCTATTCAACGAGCGTTTACAATGAAACCCAGGAATTTTCCTGATGATACCCCGAAGAAGCACTTCTGAGGATTTAGTTTCATGTTATACTTCCGGAGCACGCCAAAGCACTCTTCGAGGTCGTCAACATGGTTATCGTTAAGTTGAGACTTGACTAGCATGTCATCAACATAAACTTCCATGTTGTTCCCTATCTGCTCCGAAAACATCATATTCACGAGCCGCTAGTATGTTGCCCCAGCATTTTTGAGCCCGAATGGCATGACATTATAACAGTATAGCCCCTTGTCCGTTATGAAGCTCGTATGTTCCTGGTCGGGGGCGCGCATGGGAATCTGGTTATATCCAGAATAGGCATCCATGAATGACATCAGTCCATGCCCCGCCGTGGCATCCACAAGCTAGTCAATCCTTGGTAAGGGAAAACAGTCCTTTGGACAAGCTTTGTTGAGGTCCGAATAGTCAATACAGGTTCGCCACGTCCCATTAGGTTTTGGGACCAACACTAGATTGGCTACCCAGTCAGGGTAAAAAGCATCCCTAATGAATCGGTTTGCTTTTAACCTGTCGACCTCCTCCTTCAGTGCCTTCTTCCTGTCGTCATCCAGCTGTCTTCACTTTTGTTGCTTCGGAGGGAAGCTTTTATCAATATTTAGCACGTGGCTCGCTATGTTCGGACTTATTCCTACCATGTCCGAATGTGACCATGCAAAGACATCCTGGTTTCTCTTCAAAAAGCAAATTAGTTGCTATTTGGTTTCTTCCTGGAGGTGTTTTCCAACCTTTACCTTTTTCGAGGGATCAGACTCTTTGAGCTGGATTTCTTCGAGCTCTTCTAACGGTTTGAGATCAACTTTCTCCTCAACCCTTGGATCGATTTATTCATCAATCTCCAAGACTGTCCCTTCTTTATTCTGAACAATGACGAGTGCATGTGCGCTCGTCTGTTTCTTTCCTCTTAAGGAAATGTTGTAGCATTCCCTTCCAGCCAACTGATCTCCCTTCAATGTCCCGATGCCACTAGGGGTCGGGAACTTAACGGCTAGATGCCTTACAGACGATACTGCCCCCAGCCCAACCAGGGTGGCTCTTCCGAGTAGCACATTGTAAGCCGAAGGTAGGTCTACTACTACGAACTCCAGCATCTTGGTTGTTGAGACTGGGTAGTCTCCCAAGGTTATGGGGAGTTCGATGGATCCCATGCAAGCTGTCCCTTCTCCTGAAAAGTCGTATAGTGTTGTTGCACATGCTTTCAGGTTGCGAAGAGTGAGCCCCATTTTCTCCAAGGTGGCTTTATAAAGAATGTTAACCGAGCTCCCATTGTCTATGAGAACCCGGTGAACTCTCTTATTTGTGAGCTGGAGAGTGATGACCAGTGGGTCATGGTGAGGAAACTGAACATGGGACGCGTCGTCCTCAGTGAAGGTTATGGGCTGGGATTCAATCTTTTGATTTTTTGGAGCTCTAGGCTCGGGTTCATAAGGAGACCCGTCCCCAGTCTTTAGCTCGTTCACATATCTTGTTTGGGCATTTCTGCCCATGCCGCGGGATGAGGCCCTCCCGAGATGGTTATCACATCCTCTCCATCAATTAGAGGGGGCCTATCTTCTTCCCTAGCTCGGGAATTGTTGTTTTGTGTGGGCTGTGGCGCGGTTGCCCTCTGGCTCATAGACGCCTGATTAGTATTCTGGTTTTTGACATATTGTCTGAAATAACCTCTCGAGATCAATCCTTCGATCTCATCTTTCAGCTGTCGACATTCATCAGTAGTATGCCCGGTGTCTCTGTGAAATCGGCAATATTTGCTGGAGTCCCTCTTGGACTTCTGATTTCTCATTGGGTCTGGACGCCTGAAGGGGACCTGGTTTTCATTAGCCAGGTATATTTTCTCCCGAGACTCGTTGAGCTTGGTGTACACTCTATACACGGAGAAATATCTCTCCCCTTTCTTTTTCTTTCCTCCCTCGGCCTCGGGGTTACTCCCTTCGTTCTTTTTTCTCTTGGAAGGGTTTTCCGCAGCAGGCTTTGAAGCTGGTGGATCCGTCGAAGTTGAGGCAGAGTTTACATTTATCGTTGTAGTTACGGGCTAGGAAGTCACATTAAGTGTCGACCTCGCTTCCTCTACATTGACAAACCTCTGTGCTCGTTTGTTAAACTCGGTCAGGGACCTCACCGATTTTCTTTGCATGTCGTCCCAGAGAGCACTTCTTGGCATTACTCCAGCTTGGACAGCCATTAGATGACCGCTGTCATCCACATTTCGAGCTCGGGCAACCTCTAAGTTAACCTTGTAAGGTAACTTTTCAATGTCTCGCCTGGCTGCTGCCGAACGTTAGTCCAAGTTGATGCCTCAGGTCTAACCCCCATCATGGCTCTGAACTGCTTCTTGAAGTCTTTAGACAACTGATCCCAAGAAGTTATCCAGTGTCTTCTATATTTTTCGAACCAGCTTTTGGCTGGTCCTGTCAGTGATGCTGGAAATAATATGCATATGAGCTCGTAACCCACGTTACTCGCTCTCATTATGGTATTGAATGTACTCAAATGGCTGTACGGGTCGGAATTTCCCTCAAACGTTGGGACGTGAGGGATCCAAAATCCTTAGGGAAACAGAGTGTTGGAAATATGGGGAGCAAACGGTTCAAGCTCCTCGTCAGAATCTTCATAACAACCGTGACCTTGCTCATTTTTCAAGAGCCTGAAGGCCTTTTCTAACTGATCAATTCTTTCCTGGACCGGGTCCACGAGGGGTATTGCCTGAAATTGATTGTCGTCGATCACTATTCCAGGTTTGCGTCTCTGTAGGGGGTCCTTACGCCTATTTAAGCGATCCCTCAGGTCTGGGTTTATCGGGTTAACATTACCCCGACTCTGATTCAAGTGTTCCTGCAGGTCAGAGCGATTCCTGCAATTCCCAGTATTCTTTCGACCTCGATCATGCATGCTGACTGATCTGGTATCTCCAGAGTCGTCACTAGTAAGACTTGTCGCATGATTATTTCGAGATGGGTCTCTTTCATGCCACCTCGTTTCTGCAGTGCGAGACCGGGACATTTGGCTTTTTTCAGATAGGGCGCCTCTTCGCTCCCGGAAAGCTTCCCTGCTCCCTTGTCTCCTCCCCGCATGTCTTTCATCCTCATCTCGAACTGGTTGAGCATTCCTGCGAGGAGGTGAAGGATATCTTATAGGCGATGGAGGGAATCGTATGGGTGACGGTGGCTGCCACCCATTTCGCGGCCTGGACGGTCCGGAGTTTGCCCGAGATGGGTTGGTTGCATTCTGTGTGTTCCCAGGGACTTGAGTCTGAGCCTCTGCAGGGGCTCGGTTATTCTCAGTTCCCGCAGGTACCCCCGCAGGTGGATTAACCGGGGCCCTAGCTCGGGTACTTCTCTGGGGTCTCGAGGGAGCGGATGGCTCTGCTGGTGCCGGAGGTTGTTCCGGCCTTCTTGTGGCAGAATTCTTTCGTGGACGCCCATGAGGCCTGCGGGGAGGAACATGCACGTCCCTCGGAGGAGGAGCTTGGTTTTCATGCGGAGGCGGAGGTTGAGCCGCCTGCGCCTCTGCGGCTATCCTTGCTAACTCCTCATTCTGCTTGTTGGCTTCTGCCAACTGTTGTTTCAGCTGCCGGTTTTCAAGTTCCACAACGGGAACGTACAACTCAGGATTGTAATACATATCCTCATCCCTTGGAGGTGTGGGTGGTCCCTGAGAATCGGAAGATTCGCTTCTCTCTTCAGCATCCGGGTTTACCATTGGCTGATTCCCAGGGCGTCTCGGATAGTTTTCTTCAGGAACGTTTTGATCGTTAGCGGCCATAACTTGTTCAGGGACTCAATGCTTAAGGCTCTCAATGAAAGCACCAAACAGTTGATGCCGTTTTTCGTCAACAGTGAATAAAGAGCACGAAAACAGTAAATATTTATGGCCAGAAAAATACAATAAGACAATCAGGATTTTTTACGTGGTTCAGCAGTTAACTCTGCCTAGTCCACGAGTCTTTGTTATTAGAACTTAAGATGATTTCTGAAAATTCTTCAAGAATGAATTCTCCAGAGTTTCTCTCAAGATCACAAAATTTCGGTCCTTTACAATGGTACATGACTTCTCTATTTATAGAGGAGATCTCAGAATACTATCCCACACGTTTCGGGAAGTTATTCTGTATATGTCAATAAATTTAATGGCATTAAAAGCCTGTAACTCCTATGTACAAGGAAACGTCCCCTGAAGACCAGGGGGCGTATAAGTGAATAATAAATACCCCTTTATTATAGGGGATTTACAACAATAAATGTAGACTGCGTCTCTCCAAATTGACTCACTAAGATATTCAAAGTTATCAATCTACATCGTCAGTGTCGTGCCCACCCAGGTCTCTTAATGACTTTCGAGTTGTAGCATTTCCCTTGAGATCATGTGGCTTCGAGCTCATACTTATGTCAAGCTCGGAACCCCTGATTCGAGGTCATCCGAGAATAGACGTACTTCGATGTCTGCCTTTCGAGCTTGTGAGGATTTCGAGGCTACCATCTTCGAGGTTGCCACCTGCTTTATAGGTTCGGTTTCTAGGTTGCGAACACGTGTTCCAAACATTATGAGCCCATACCTGACGAATCCAGCTTTCGAGATCACAATTCTCAAGGTTCGAAATCTGGGTGTAACAGTTATCAAATCTAATCAATGTCACAACATTGACCATAGGTTAAGTTGATCTTAATTCTGAGTGATAATATTATGTTAATTATATTGTTTAAATCATTTGACTTGTTTGTTACCAGCTTACCCTATGGTCTAGCCCATACTTACATCTTGGAGATTTAGTAGTGTAATTGAGTGGGAGTATTATTCATAGAAGTGAAATCTATAACTTCTGTATCAGAAGTGAAAATATGATTTCCTTAATTGCTTTGTTCAAAAGGTTATATGACTAAGATCTCATTTTTGTGATTAAGTTCACGGAAATATCATTTATAAGGAACTTAGTAGGAGTTAAGGATACAATACCGGTGAGGGGTAAAACGATAATTTTCACCCAGCTCGTTAGTAAGTCATCGATAGAGGATTGACTGATTGTAATGGTTATAACAATGGATAACATATTTATGGTTTGGAAAATACTATCTATGAATTCAATAGTTCAATTCCGAGTCTATAGTGGAGTCACGAAGAATTAATAAGGTAGTGAAATTATTCTTAAATAAATTCACGGTAACTTATTGGAGCTTGATTTCATGGATCCATGGTCCCCGCATCACCTTTGAGTAAATAATCTAGAATGTCTCAATTAATTGATTTAATTATCAATTAGGATTTTTAAAGTTGACTAAGTCAATTTTGAAAAATTTCGAGAGATATGAGATTTAGAAAATAAAAAAAAATAATATTTTGGTAAATTTATTAATACTGATAAATTGGTGTCAATATAAATAAATAATATTAAATCAAGTTTCAACTTATAATTAGTTAATTTGAATAAGGATTTAATTAATTAATTAAGAAAAATAAATAAATAAAAAGTTTTGAATTTAGGCTCAATTGGGATTTAAATTCAAAACAAAAAGATTAGGCTCAAGTTCATTTATGGCACCCCAAGGCTTTTATTTTTTGTTTATTATTTTTAATTAATTTAAATTTAAATTTAAATAAAGCTCATTAAGTTGCTTATATAAGGAATATGATATCTAGGGTTTTCATAAGGGAAGTCAGTTTCAATTGATTCATTGGGTAAGTGAAAACCTAGACAGTCTAACCCTTTCTTGGCCACTCTCTCTTCTTCTTCTCTTCTAGATCTCTATCTTGTGTGTTGAGAATTAGCCCACACTAGTTCTAGGTTGATCAAAGGCTTGGTGAGGAAGACTGTGTTGCTGATCTAGTTCAATCTCTTGATAATACTCTGCTACAAAAAGGAATCAAGGGTTAGAGAGATTGAAGGAATGAGTTGTAACAGTTCAACTGCGTAATGTAAGTTTTGTTATATTATTTTATAATATAATGTAATATTATATTATTTTATAATATAATGTTTTAGATTAAATAAATGTGACATAGAGTGTCACATATTGTAACATATAATAGAGAGTTACATTATTTGGATATATGTGAAATATCCAAACATGTAACATATTTGGTGTTACAAATTCATCACAAATTTGTAACTCCTAAATATCACCCATTATTGTGTAGATTTGTTGTTACACAATATTGAGATGAATTTCTTAAAGCCATATGAGAAATGGCTGATAGAGATGTGATTTTAACTCCCATATTGTGTATGGATGTTACAAAATCAAGTGGGAATAAATTGGAACGTTTTGGAAAAAACTGAAAAAATGTGTTGCTGAAATTGACTGAGGGCCGTGGCGCTTGGAACAAGCGCTGCGGCCCTAATGGCTGACAGCTTCATATAATTTTGGTTTTTATCCAATTTTGAATGATTCCAACAGCCAAGTAACTCCCAAGTCTCTATTTTAATTCCATAAAACACCCAATTAATCATTGGTAACAGCCATGGGGTTGGTGGAATTTGAAATTCAAAGGGTGTCTCTAAACTCTATAAATAGGAGCCTAATGCTCACTTGTAAGACACACCATTTCTATCCACTAAAGCACTTGGCTAGAAACACCTTGAGGCTTGATAATTCCATAAAGCATTTCCAAAAATCTGAGAGAGATCCCTTAGTGCTTGAGTTAGGGGGAAATAAGCTTTTGGACAAAGGTTTTAAACCTTGTTCAAGTTGGTGATCCCCAATCCTCGTCACTTAGGTTGTGTAAGTGAGAGTTTGTTTGTGGTTTATGTTCTTCCTTTTATTCTATTGTTCTTCTTCTTATTCTCTTGTTTTATTTACTTGTATATTTTGTTTAAGAGTTGTAATCTCTTCATTTGGTCCAAACACTTTATTTTATTTGTAACTTTTGTTTTGAGTTGTATTTAACTATTCTCTTCTTCTTCATCATCTTCTTCATTTCCTTTGTTTTATTTGTATTTTCAGTTATAGAGTTGTAACACTTTATTCAATCAATCTTGTCCACTGTAATATTTTGCATAGAGTTGTAACATTATCTTACCTTTTCCATTGAGGCAATATTATTTTTCCTAACAAGTTTCTGTACTTAACTCTCTTTTGTATCAATTTCATTGGAGCATGTTCTATGAAATTGCATGTTTGTTTGATAATATGTAAATTACATGAAAATAAATAAAGATCCTGAAATATGTATTTCCTACAATTAGCCTTAGAGCCATAGGTTGCTAGTTTATTTTCATGAATGAACATGTATGAAATTAATTGATATGTTAATTAGGGTATTAATTGGATGGTGCATGTTTATGTTTTCTTATGTAAATTTAGCAATAATTTTCTTGTGTTTTGGCTTGTTTTGGGATTGAAAAACTGCACAATTTTTTTAAAAAGTTTTTTTTGACTGATTGGGCAGTGTACATGCTGGGCACGCATGAAAGAGCCGCCGGGACCCCGGCCGTACGGATCCGTATGACATCAGTGCCAAACCCAGCGGCGGTACTTTTTTGCAAAAAAAAATTATTTTTTTAAATTGGATATTTTGTGCAGTTAAGTTTAAAATATTTAAAATTGATTATCTTATTATTTTAAATATTTTAGCTCTTTAAAATATTTTGAATTTGTTATCTGATAATCAGGATATTTTAAGATATTTTTTTATTTTGTTATCATTGAAATATTAAAATTAGTTATCCGATTATTCAAGATATTTTTATTGTTTAAAATATTTATAATTAGTTATCAGATAATTCTATATATTTTAGATGATTTAAATTTGGTTAAAAAATATTTTGATATTTTAAAATTGGTTAAAATATTTAAAAATAAGATATCTTGTCATTCCTAACAACTTAACAGCCTAGGTTAAATTAATTATTTGAAATTGAATTTTGTTTGATAAATTCTATTACAATTAATTTAATATTTTGCAACTTGTTTAATTCATTATATTGAATTTTTTCTGATGAATTCTATGTTAATTAATTATGGTATTTTGCAAAATAGTATATTGTTGTGGTATATTTGCATAGTTTAATAATATATGTTTATAGAGTAACATGTTAGGCCCATCCAATTATTAACATATCAAGCATTATTATTAAGTTATTTTTTGCATTTGGGCTTTAATATATAAGTATAATGATGGACCACTTTTTGTGTTTGAAAAATGTGGGAAAACTCAAATAAAACTTTCATAAAATGTTAGGTTTTATTTGAGCCCAATTGAACATGTAAAGTTTAAATTCCTTTCTTGTGGGTGGTTCCACTTGTGAATGCCCATTTGTTTTACATTACTAGATTGAGCTTAATAAATTGAATAACAATTAATAAAATAAATGTTCAAATTCCTGTCTTTTTGGGCTTTGTGTGGAAGTTAGGGAGTCTTAGTAGTGGGTCTGACATACTGAACCCAGCTCTCCTCCATGAAAGCTCGAATTGTTAAGACTCGTTTACCTAAGTTGGACTTAATTGTATTAGGTTATTCTTTTTAGTTGGACCTAATAATTGATTAGAAACAAATTAATTTTATTTTTTGGATTAAGTTACAATGGTAATTTTATAATTAATTTAAAAATTATAAACTATGGTTTATTAATTTGGCAAACCTAAGTTGGTTTATAGATTATTTTATTAATTTGGCAAACTTAAATTGGTTTATTGATTGTTTTTATAATTTGGCAAACCTAAGTTGGTTTATTAATTATTTTGATAATTTGGAAAGCCTAAGTTGATTTATTAGTTATTTTAATAATTTGGTAGACCTAAGTTGATATTTTTTCAAAAATAATAAAATACTAAAATATTTAATAATGAGTTTTAAAAATTTAAATTCAATCTCCACTGTTGATTTAACAAGGTTAGAGTTTAGTGGGGCCTCGTGTCGTTTTGATTTCGTCTCCCTACGAAAGGTGTTCACTAGAATTCTTAACATGGTTAAATTTCTTAGGATAGATGGTTATAGATGGACCTTCTATACACTCATCCCTACGGTGACTATAGAAATTACGTCTATAACAATCGAAATCACGGGTCAAACTCATAAAGTAAGAAATAGTTGTGACTCTCACCTACCAGGACACATGAGTTTTTGTTACTTTGATCGGATGGAATAGGTAGTTAATAAAAGTCTATGACGTTTTATTAATTGAGATGTTTCTCTATTTAACTAAGTGAATATTCGTTACTGTCGCCTACCAAGACGCATTGGTTCATGGCTAGTTAAAGTGCCTAAGAAATAGAAGATATGTGTTTTAGTATTTTGCTATCTCAAAACATTTGGTATGTTATGCTATTTCTAAAAATTTAATGAATAAATGTTTGTCAACCAATGCACTGATTTCTACTTAGTTGATAATCGTAGCTCTAGGCTTCCCACCTCATACTCTCTCTAATCTCTAAAAGGTTACTCTATGGTAAGAACCTCACGAAATGTTTGTCCAACATCAACATGGACAACATTGAGTTTGTGATAATAAAGATATTCTTGTTTTTCTTATGCAACGATCACCAAATCCTTCAAAAGAGGACTTTTGATGGTGGTTCGAGCAAAGGAAAAGAATGCTAATACAACTAAACAAGCTCAAGGAGAAGCTGCTCTAAACTTCTTCTTCGAAGGGCAAGAGAGGAAGAAATTCATACAAAAAGAACAAGAAGTCCACTGGCAAGGCACCAAATGCTGCAAAGCATCTTGGAGCAAGGATTGATTATAAGTACACATAAATGGAAGTGTTTCCAACTGCAAGGAGACTGAGAATTGGAACAAGATTTCCCGGCACTCTAGGCATATGGAACCCAAGATAACGAAATTTGTCTTGGATGCATGTGATTTTAAAGGATGATACTTCGTTTTTGGATCGCTGAATCAAAATCTACTAAACATGCATGTACCTTTTTACAATTTTTTAGCACTAGGAAAGCCATGAAGGATAAAAAGCCACAACTTGGAATCCATCAAAGGTTGTTCGTATCAAACAAGGCAAAATGATAAGCTTGAATGAATTTTGGAAATAAATATATTGTTTTAAGACAATGTTTATTTTATTTCAATTTTCAATGGAAATTTTTAATTTAAGTTTTTCTTATTACATCAACAAAAATTTGTAGTTACTTTCACAAGTTTTAAAATCATATTTCTTTCAATGGATGTGAATTATGGGGTGGATGTATAAAAAACAGGCTATACCTATTGCAACTAAACGAACCCTATGTTCTAAATATGAGTTGTTTAAGATAGCTAAATCTAGGACCGTCAAACGACAAAGAGTCAATAACAATAGAAATTATGTACCTTTGACATCTTCGCTTTGGTCATATTTTCTATGATAGGATTCAAAGACTAACAAAGGTCGGGCTTTTGAGTGAACTCACCTAGGGTAACCTACTTGTTTGTGAATCTAGTCTCAAGGGCAGAATGACAAAGCGTCCATTCTCTATGATGGGAGAAAGGGCCAAAGAACCACTAGGGCTAGTATGTTCAAATGTCTGAGGACAAATGAATGTTCAAGCAAGGGATGGTTATGATTATTTTGTCACATTCATCGACGATTGCTCTAGAGACTCATGTAAGTACCTAAAGCATAGGAATTTTTTGAATTTGTTAAGAAGTTCAAATAATTCTTTTCTATGGCTCTAAAACCATATTAGCTAAAATGTTAAAGATCTTTCGATCTGATTGGGGTGGAGGATATTCGGATAATCAGAACCAAGATCATTTAATTGATCTTGGAGAATTTTCTAAAGAAACTATCCCAAGGACTTTGCAACAGAACAGTGTTGTTGAGTGGTGTGAATCACACGTTTATGAAAATGTGTGTTCTATGATAAGCTATTCAACCCTTCAAACTTATTACCCATATATTTTCTGGAGACATACTACCTAGACCGCATGTGATATTTTTTAAATGTTGTTGCGTCTCAAAAGTTGTCTCCAAAACACCACTAGAATTATGAAATGGTCGTGAACCTGGTTTGTGCCATTAATGAATTTGGGGGTGTCCTATTTATGTCCTGAGGAAAAATGTAGGAAAGCTAGAACAACGAACTGAGGTTTGCTTGTTGATGGCTATTCTAAAGGTACTCAAGATGGTTTGCTCTATAGTCTAGTAGACAAGAAAATGTTTGGCTCTACAAATGCTACTTTTCTGGATAATGACTACATAATGAATTTCAAGTCTCATATCAAAACAGTATTAGATGAAAAAATGATCAACTCTTGTTCCATCCTCACCTACGCAAGTCGATGAAAACAAGGTAGATTTAGAAACCACTATTCCAAGTCAGAAAGTTATGGTGCCTCATCATAGTGGGAGGGTTTCTCGGAATCCGGTACCTATGATATGGATAGTGAAACCCACAAATTGGTTGGGAACACAAGTAACAATGATCTATTGACCTTTAAATAGGAAATGGGTAAGTCTGAAAGGGATCTTTGACTCAAAGCCAAGTACCAGGAAATAGAGTCTAAGTACTCTTAATTTTTCTAAGATCTTGTAGATGTGCCATTGGAGTTTAGGCCCATGGGGTGAAAGTGGATCTATAAGAAGAAGAGAGGATTTGATGGAATGTTTGAGACATTTAAGGCTCGACTCGTGGCAGAGAGAGAAAGTTGACTTAGAGAAAACTTTTTCTCCAGTAGCCATGTTAAAATTCATTTAGTATACTCTTATCCATAGCCATAACTCTTGATTAAGAGATAAGGCAAATGGACATCAAAGAACCATTTTTAATGGCTATCTTGATGAGACCATTTACATGGATCAATCAGAAGGATTTAAAGTAGTTGGACAAGAAAGTTGGCAAGCTGAGTAGGTCAATCTATGGACTTAAACAAGCTTCGCGCTCCTGGAATTAAAGTTGAATGGAAACATTAAGACCTGTGGTTTTGAACAAAATGTAGTTGACCCTTATGTTTAAAAACTTAGGGAAAAAGACATTGTGTTCTTAATCCTTTATATAGATGATATCTTACTCATTAGAAACAACGTCAAGAAATTATCAGACATAAAGAACTGGCTGGAAAAGAAATTCCAGATTTCGTTGTAGCAAGTCGTGTTCTTGGTATCTAGAACATCAGGGATAGAAATAACTGAATTTTGGCTCTAACTCAAGCAACCTACTTAGGTGAGGTGCTTGGTCATTACTCTGTAACAAATTCCGAGAAATGGTGTTTAGTGTCTTGACATGGAATTTATTTTTCTAAGCAGCAGTCTCCACAGAATCCTCAAGAGAAAGAAAAGATGTAACAAATTCCTTATGCATTTGCAATTAGAAGTCTAATGCATGCTATGTTGTGTGTTGTGACCGAAGATCTGCTATGTAGTGGGAGTGGTAAGTAAGTGTCAGTATAACCTTTGAAATGAACAATATATGGAGGTCGGTATCTTTGATGGACTAGAGACTATATGTTAGTCTTTTCAGGTGGATCTTTGAACCTGTTAGGCTATACACATTCAAATTTTAGGCTACTTCTGAAAAAATGTGTTTACTCTTGGGAGTGGAGCTATGATTTTGAGAAGCGATAGGTTGTCTGCCATCCTAGTAGCTGTGATTTGGAGAAGCGTTAGACTATCTGCCATTTCAGAATCCACTTCGGAGGCTGAGTAGGTGTTATTCCACAAATGGATAAACCACTCATTTTGTCTAGTGACGGTAATGAGGCAATAGAAAATTCGAAAGAACCTCGAAGCTACAAAAGAGCAAAGGATATAGAGAGAAAGTAGCACATTATTGAGGATGTGTGGCGAATGGGTGATGTGAAGGTGATGAAGATAGCATTGGAAGGCAATCTTTCATATCCCTTTACAAAGATATAAGCAGAGAGCATAATTGGGAAGCGTGTAGAGTGCATGGTTTTGAGAAACATGTCCCATTTGTTTTAAAAGGGCAAGTGGAAGTTTGTTGGGTTTTATGCCCTTATAAAACCATGTCGGACATGTCGCATGATTTCATATTGTCAATAAAACTAGTAGAAATCTTTTAGTTTGACAATCGTGTTGCTTGCTTGTTTTATTACATGATTATTGAAATAATACAAACATTTATAAAATCCTGAACATATGGATAGTTACAATTATAGTAACTAGGTCACAGTGGATTATAATTGTAATTATATGTTCAAAAGAACGAGTCCTAAGATTAGATCAGTGCATTAGATTTTCACTGATTAGGCAATCTACGATATGATCTACTTACACATTCGGGGTGTGATTTCTTGTCCAAGGCATTGACCAAGTAAATATGACCGGATGTATATGGTTACATCGGATTAGGACCGATATTGATTAATGATTGATAAATAAGTATCGTTATTATCGAAATTAATCAATGTCACAATGCTGACCATAACTTAAGTCGATCTTAATTCTAAGTGATAATATTTTGCGAATTATATTATTTAAATCTTTTGACTTGTTCGTTACCAGCTTACCCTTCGGTCTAGCCCATATTTACATCTTGGAGATTTAGTAGTGTAATTGAGTAGGAGTATTATTCATAGAAATGAAATCTATAACTTCTATATGAGAAGTGAAAAGATGATTTCCTTCATTTCTTTGTTCAAAAGGATAAATGGTTGAGATCTCATTTCTATGATTAAGTTCACGAAAATATCATTTATAAGGAACTTAGTGGGAGTTAAGGATAAAATACAGATGAGGGGTAAAATGGTAATTTTCATCCATCTCCTTAGTAAGTCATCGATAGAGGATTGACTGACTGTAATGGTTATAACAATGGATAACGTATTTATGGTTTGGAAAATACGTTCTATGAATTGAATAGTTCAATTCCGAGACTATACTGGAGTCACGAGGAATTAATAAGGTAGTGAAATTATTCATAAATAAATTCACGGTAACTTATTGGAGCTTTATTTCATGGATACATGGTCCCCGCATCACATTTGAGTAAATCATCTAGAATGTCTCAATTAATTGATTTAATTATCAATTAAGATTTTTAAAGTTGACTAGGTCAATTTTAAAAAATTTACAGAGATATGAGATTTAAAGAATAAAAAAAGAATCTTTTGGTAAATTTATTAATATTGATAAATTTGTGTCAATATAAATAAATAATATTAAATCAATTTTCAAATTATAATTAGTTAATTTGAATAAGGATTTAATTAATTAATTAATTAAGAAAAATAAATAAATAAAATGTTTTTAATTTAGGACCAATTAGGATATAAATTCAAAACAAAAAGATTGGGCCCAAGTCCATTTTGGTAGCCCAAGACTTTTACTTTTTGTTTATTATTTTTAATTATTTTAAATTTAAATTTAAATAAAGCCCATTATGTTTCCTGTATAAAGAATATGATATCTAGGGTTTTCATAAGGGAAGTCAGTCTCAATTGATTCATTGGGTAAGTAAAAGTCTAGACAGTTTAACCATTTCTTGGCCACTCTATCTTCTTCTTCTCTTCTAGATATCTATCTCATGTGTTGACAACCAGCCCACACTAGTTCTATGTTGATCAAAGGCTTGGTGAGGAAGACTGTGTTGTTGATCTAGTTCAATCTCTTGATAATACTCTACTACAAAAAGGAATCAAGAGATAGAGATTGAAGGAAGGAGTTGTTCCAGTTCCACTACGTAATGTAAGTTTATGTACTTAACTCTTTTTTGTATCAATTTCATAGGAGCATGTTCTAGGAATTTGCATGTTTGTTTGATAGTATGTAAATTATATGAAAATAAATAAAGATCCTGTAATATGTATTTCCTACAGTTTAGAACATTGACCCAATCCTCTAGTCCTTTGTAGTGTTTCTCAAAGTGTCCATGTCTTATTATTTTTCTATGACAGTATCGTCTTTCATCTCTAGATTGATACCATCTATACACTTTAAGAAATCCTCGCGACCCTCTATTTGATAATACCACTAAATTAAAAAAATAAACATATTAAGAATATATATACTATATTAAAGACACATTTAAGAAAAAATCATTTAATATTTTCTTACCTAGATCATGCCAAGGACTTGGTCCATGTATTGTTTAGGCACTGATTCCCAAGAATCAAAATATCCGAGAACTTTCATTTTAATTTGGGTACCCACGAGGCGAACAAAAGCAGCGTCCTTTCCCCCAACAACCTTGTATCTTCGCAGGCACAATGTTACTTCCAGTGGTTTTCCATTTTTCCGTCACCTCTCATCTAGATCTTTTGCAATAGTTGCGCCACGACCCTTTCTCTTAGTTGGGATTCCTATTTTTTTTATTAAAATACAGAGAATATTAGTATATACAGGATAAACATATTTGATTGAATAAAAGAAAAAAAATTTACCTGACTCACATGAAGTCGGGATCCTAGTAGGTTCTGGTGGAGGATCACCGCCAGCGTCTCCACTGTGGGCTCTAGCCACATCTGCTAATATCTGCTAACACGACAATAATTTACCCTATCTATTTTATTATTTAATTCTTATTTATAATTAATTTTATTGTGTATTATTTTAATTGATTAGGTACTTTGAAACATGTTAGTTGGAAACAAACTTTTTATTTCTCAATATGTATAATTTTTTACAGAAATACAAAACTAAGTAGAATAGTCACTATAATCACTAATTACATCAATATCTATTGGGCACACATTATCAGTATTATAATCAGTAAGATCGACAAGCAATTCATCCTCATCTCCTGCTTCTTCTACACTCTCCTCCATATCATCTTCATCGTCATTTATAAATCCATCATCATCCTGAACTACTGAAGAAGGTCAATGGGGCGTGTTGACTTGGATCACTGGTGCATCAAATTGCTGAACAACAAACTCTCTGAGATCCACAGTCAAAACAAAATTTGATGAGTTGGTGTCATGTACAACATCAACATCAGTAATCATATCTGAAACATCTGGAAAGTCCCAAACATGCCGATGATTCACTTCTTAGACAACTTTCCAATCACGTCCTCTAACAGGACCATCGATGTAGAATACCTATTTTTATTGGCTAGCTAGTATGAACGGTTCATCTTTATACCATTCACCGCTGATGTTGATACTAGTGATATTATTTTTAGTGATTGTTTTCTTTTCATCAGACCTGTATTGAACCATTTACATAGAAATAGTACCACCGAATAAGCACCACTAAAAGACTATTGGAGTATTTCTTCAAGTTGTACGTAATAGTTTGTACGCCCTAAAAATCAGCACGTACCTTTTGAGGCAGCTCGGATACAGTTGGCAAGCAAAATGATATAATTAATGTTCCACGTGTCCACCTTTTGTCTGGGGGAGTTTAGCACGATTCCTTAGACTAATAGTGCGAGATGATGAGTTTGTGGCAACATATTTCCTGGAACCACTTGTGGAATGCAGCATCCATAGGCACGAGCTGGAAGTACGCTAGCTCGTGGTACGCTAGAGGTCTGACGTACCCCATGATATTTATAACGTTGACTACGCAACGTAAACGTGCATGAATAGACATCACGTGTCTGTTCTATCCTGAATCCCCAGATACGCAATATAAACGTGCATGATCAGATGTCACACGCCTAAATTAGACCATGCGGCCCATGATCCATTTTACCTAATGATTAGACCACACTGTAATATAAAATGTAAATATTAATCATTGATGTAACAGATATGATGTGAGGGATCAAAGGATCACGGGATGACCCCAACACCTACCCAGGGATCATACTCCTATAAATACCAAGACCCTGGGTAGTGTTGAGGGTTTGTTTTTCTCTACAAGGCAAGATGCTGTAAAATTATAGAGAGAAATATAGCAATAACACATACTCGTGGACTAGGGGGATTTTAAGCTTCGAACCACGTAAAAGGGAGTGATCACCTTCTTTGCATTTGTCTTCCCACATCATTTTCTTAGTACAGTTTATCATTAAGCACTAATCCATCCTAGTTATTCATATAATTCGCTGTTGGCGAAAAACTGCATCAACAGTTTGGTGCTTTCATTGAGAGGGTTTAGATTAGTGCTATCACAAAAAACTCATCATGGTGGTCACTTGTTCAAGGCATGGTAATGAAGCGAATCAGCTTGGTGGGCAGGAGGCTCACCATACCACTGTGTTCAATGAGCAAAACCCAGAGATTCAGCAACGATCGGGAAAATAGCCGATGGGCCATGATGATACTGGAAGTTCAGCGCCCCTACCGCCAAATCCGAACCCGGGTTACCTAACGGCGGTGGAGATAGAAAACATGCAGTTGAGGAGCCATCTAGCAAAAGAAAATAAGCAAATCGAGGAAGTCTTGGCCCGACTACCCCCTCTTGCAACCGAGGTTAACATTAGAAAGAGGCAAGGCAAGACTCACAAGTCCCGCCGGGATAGTTGGCCCAGGCCCAGTCGATCAGTTAGAACCTCAACCCCGAGTTTTGCACCCATGTCACACCATCACTAGGAAACTATTTTTGATTATTTTCCCAAGAACCATCAACAAGTCAGCCGATCGCTCATAACTTCAACCCCAAGTTCGACTCCACCTCCGAATGCACCCAAGAGAGCTCACGATAATTCACGGAGGAGGTCTGGGGGGAGCTCGTGTGGCCAAACTGCTCCAGCTAACCCTCCTGCGCCACGATCGGATCCCCAGACGCAAAGGGCTAGAGGCGGTGGAGCAGAGAGACCACAAGCTAGTTTGGTCCGACCTAACGAATCTAGAATTGCATCACCAATCAGGCATCCTCCTTTGCTGATAAGATATCCATCTCCTCCTCCTCCTGCTCGAGACATTCCTGTATACAGAAACAGCAGGAGGAATCTTCCTCCGCTGCTCATGCTCACCCCCCGCGAGAGCGCAGAAATGTCCCAGATCCTCACTCTCGGCAGCAGGCTCCGAGCTTCTCTAATGGGAGTTATTGGACCGAAAGCCACCGAAGTGGCAGATCTGGTGGAGATCTGAGAAATCATCTGAGTTCGGCACAAAGTCCTCGAGTCGATCCACGGATCGACCTTCAAGATCACCTCAACTCCCAGAGGGGGGATCCGACCAGAAATGGAAGTCATACTCGCTGAAAGGATGGTCCTTCCGAAATACGTGACAACGGGAATGTCCCACCAAACCAAGCTCAAGCTTGGAGGGACAATAACTCGCCTAACATGTACAATGGAATGGGAGCTGTTGAACAGCCCCAGAACAACCAAGAGATCAAGGACCATTCCCTCGAAAGGTTAGCTAAGATGGAGGAGCTAATGAAGAGGCTCTTATCAGAAAAGGGCAAAGATGAATATGACTCAGGGGACGAGCTCGAGCTTTTTTCCCTTAACATCGCAGCCACGACATACCCACCGGGTTACCGGATGCCCCATCTATCCAAATTCGATGGGGATGGGGATCTGTTGGATCACTTGGGGATGTTCAATACCCTGATGATGGCCCATAATATTGACCCCGAGCTGAGATGCCTGATATTCCCTTCGACTCTGATCGGGCCAGCTAGGCAGTGTAAGACACAGTCGATCAGCTCGTGGAAGAATTTCTCTACCAATTTCAAGAGGGCATTCCGAGCCTCTCAAGCGGCTCGCGTCAAAGCGGATACCCTGGCGAACGTGAAGCAACAGCCCGGAGAACCCTTAAAGGCTTATCTGAGCAGGTTCGCAAATGTTGCGGCCTGAGCTAGGGACGCGGATGAGAGTTCCAGACTCATGGCTATGAGAAATGGAATCCTTGTTGGGGGGAGATGTGGAAAGAAATCCAGAGGAAAGGTGTCAGCACTGTGGATGAATTCTTGAACAAGGCCCAGGAATGGATAAACTTTGAAGAATCATGAGCATCGGTTGCGGGAACCAGCCAAATCCCTGACCAGCCCGTTGGAGCAGAAACGGACGTCGTGAATACGACTCAAACCATTGCCTAGAATAACCAAGGGGGTGGAAACAAGAGAAAGGGGAACGGCGAGGGCGGCCAGCACGGTCCAAAGAAGAACAAGCCCGTGGAAAAGTTCAAACCGGTCTACGCGGTTTATACCAACCTCACAAACACTAGGGAGCACATTTTCCTAGCAAATTATGCCCGCCTTCCTTGGAAAAAGCCAGAGCCCTTGAAAAATCAGAAGGCTAAGAGAGACCCTTCCAAATTCTGTCGATTCCACAACGACATCGGTCACAACACAGATGATTGTAGGCATTTGAAGGATGAGATCGAGACACTCGTCAGAGCCGGACCTTTGGCTCAGTATGCGCTGAATCGAGTCCCTACCAGTTAGCAAGCTCATGAGGCTCCCATAAACCAGCTCGGGCCCGGGTGAATCAGGATACCCCTCCTCCCCTAGTAGGGGGAGAGATAACTACCATCTCCGGAGGCCTTCATCTGGCAGGCACGAGCAGAGGTGCCCATAAGAGATACATCAATGAACTGAGGTCTCATAACGGAGTTGAGTTTATCCCGGAGTAGCATCTACCTAAACAGCAGCGATTGGAGAGGCAACCAATCAGTTTTACTGAAGAGGACGCTAGTCATGTCCAGGTCCCGCATAACGATCTTCTAGTCATAACTGCCCAGCTCGCCAATCGGAGAGTTAGGAGAATACTAGTTGATAATGGGAGTTCGATGAACCTGCTATTCCGGTCCACGCTAGAAAAAATGGGGTTGTCTGTAGCCGAGCTGAAGGCCACCTCTATGATGTTGTATGGGTTTTCTGGCGAAGGGTCAGCAGTGATAGGAACAATCGAGTTAGTAATAACCTTGGGTGAGGGACCACGAAATGTTTCCAAACTCCTCAAGTTTGTGGTCATCGATTATCCAATCGCGTACAATTCAATTTTGGGTCGGCCTACGTTGATGGCATTCGAAGCCATAACTTTTGTACGCCACCTTGTAGTCAAATTCCCCTCCTCTACGGGGGTATGTACAGTCCGAGGTGATCAACTCGCTGCCAGGGAATGCTATAGCATTTCCATGAAGGGAAAGTCACAACCCGGGCAGCAGACGATGGCCATTCAGGGTGAGAGCGAGGAATCCCAAGAAGTAAGAACTGATCCTGGGATAGAAATCCTCAGCAAGCCAGTGGTGTAGGTACCACCCTGAGTGATGATATCGACTCAAGAATAGGCGAAGATAGATCCGAGCTCCAGGCTATCGAAGAGCTCGAAGAGGTAAACAACGATCCTAAAGACCCTTCGAGGGTGGTTAGGCTCGGGAAAAACCTTAGCAATGAGAGAAAGGTGGAGTTGCTGAAATTTCTACAAGGAAATCTAAATGTGTTCGCCTAGTCTCATGAAGACATGATAGGAATCATCCCGAGCATCATCATGCATACCCTTAACTTGGACAAAAACATGCCTATGAAGTCCCAAAAACAGAGGCACCTAGGCATGACCCGAGCTGCGGCCCTTGAAGAGGAAGTGGCTCGACTTTTAAAATGTGGCTTTATTCGCGAGGTAAAATACCCGATCTGGGTCGCCAATCCTGTTCTGGTCCCAAAACCCAACGAAAAGTGGGGAACTTGCATTGAATTTTCTGATCTAAATAAAGCATGCCCCAAAGATTGCTTCCCCTTGCCAAGAATTGACCAATTGGTGGATGCCACTGCGGGGCATGAGCTCATGTCCTTCATCGATGCATACTCGGGTTATAACCAGATCGCTATGAATCCTGGGGACTAGGAACATACTAGCTTCATGACTCCAACCAACGTTTATTGTTATAAAGTCATGCCCTTCTGGCTGAAGAATGCAGGAGCTACATATCAGAGATTGGTCAACAGAATGTTCGCTAATCAGATCGAGAAAAACATGGAAGTGTATGTTGACGACATGTTGGTTAAGTCAAAATCTGCCGATAACCATGTTCCCAAACTGAAGGAATGTTTTGAGATCTTGAGGAAGTATGGTATGAGGCTGAATCCCCAAAAGTGTACATTCGGGGTGCCATCAATAAAATTTCTAGGGTTCATAGTCAACACTAGAGGGATAGAGGCGAACCCTGACAAAATCATATCGTTGATCAAAATGGCACCGTCCAGGTCGCGAAAGGACGTCCAGAGTCTGACAGGAAGAGTGGCAGCCCTTAATCAGTTTATTTCCAAGTCAACCGACAAATTTTGGCCATTCTATAACCTGCTCTGGGGGAATAAAAAATTTGAATGGACGGAGAAATGCGAGAGAGCCTTCCTCGATCTAAAAGCACATTTAGCCGAGCCGCCGGTGTTGTCTAAACCGAGGGCAGGAGAGCCTCTTTTTCTTTACTTAGCTGTTACGGCAGATGCGGCTAGTGTCGTGCTAGTCCGAGAAGAGGGTTGTGTTCAAAAGCCAGTCTATTACATTAGCAAAATACTTCTCAGAGCTGAATCACGATACCCTTTAATGGAAAAGATGGCTTTCTTCCAATCCCATTCAATCCACGTCATGACCGATCAAACTTTAAGGCAGGTACTTCATAAACCTGAGGCATCGGGGCGTCTATTGAAATGGAATATTGAGCTCAGCCAATTCGAAATATTGTATGTCCCACGGACTGCAATCAAAAGCCAAGCTCTGGCTTATTTCATGGCTGAATGCACTAGATTCCAAGAGGAACCTTTGGGAGAACAGGTGCAGGCCATGTGGAGAGTCTTTGTGGATGGTTCATCTAACGAGAACGGGTCCGGAGCTGGAATCATTATGATATCCCCAGAGGGGCATTGTTTCCACTCAGCGCTACGGTTCAGATTCGAGGCGTTCAACAATGAGGCTGAGTACGAAGCTCTATTGGTTTGGCTTAGAGTGGCTACGGAGTTGAAGGCCAAGGTCATCCAATGCTACAACGATTCCCAGCTTGTGGTAAACCAAGTATTAGGGGAATAACAAGCGCGGGGAGCCAAGATGGCGGCCTACCTGGCCAAGGTGAAGAAGGAGCTGTCTGAGTTTGAATATAGCTGAGTCGAGCAGATCCCTCGTGAACAGAACGCCAATGAGGATGCTCTAGCAAAACTCGCCACCTCCAGGGAAGCCGAAACCTTGAGCCTAATACTGGTGGAATTCTTGGAAAGGCCAAGCGTGGAGGAAAATACAAGAGAGGTCGAGATGATCGACACCAGGCCAACCTGGATGACTCCCATAGTCAAATACCTTACAACAAAGAAGTTACCTGAAGAGTGAAACGACGCGAAGAGGATACTCTATCAAGCTCTAAGGTATACAATCGTAGACGGGACGTTGTACTGACTTGGCCTTTCTTTGCCTCTTCTACGATGTGTTCTGCCAGAGGAGGCTAAAACTATTTTGCAGGAGGTGCATGAAGGCTTTTGTGGGGATCACGTTGGGGGGCAAAACCCGGCCTTAAAGATTTTAAGGCAATGATATTATTGGCCCACTTTATCGAATGATTCAATTTCCTACGTCTGAAAGTGTGACGAGGGCCAGTGGTTTACCACGATCGCCTGAGCTCCCATGGCCATTTGCGGTCTGGGGAATTGATTTAATTGGAGCCCTACCCACGGAAAAAGGAGGAGTTCGCTATGCAGTAGTGGCCATTGATTATTTCACAAAGTGGGCAGAAGCAGAACCCCTGGCAACAATAACGTCGAAGAAAGTCCTCGACTTTGTAGTTAAGAATACCGTTTGCCGGTTCGGACTGCCAAGGAATATCGTATCAAACAATGAAACCTAGTTCGATAGCGATCTCTTCATCGAATTTTGTGGAAGACATGACATAATTAAGAGTTTCTCTTCAGTGACCTACCCACAAGCTAATGGGCAATTCGAGGCTGTAAATAAGACGCTCAAGGCAAGCCTTATGAAGAGGCTGGACGAGGCTAAGGGATTTTGGCCCGAACAGCTCCCACAGGTGTTGTGGGCATACCGGACCTCACACTTAACTTGATGGGGCATACTCATTTTTCCCTTACTTTCAGAAGTGAGGCCGTCCTTCCCGTCGAAACAAAGATAGCTACGCACAGGGTCTGGGCCTTCAGCCAGGAGCAGAATGATAAATTGCTCAGCGCGTCGCTCGACCTAATTGACAAAAAATAAGAAGCTTCACAGCTACAGCTCACGCATTATAAAAAAAAAAATCACTCACTATTTTAACTCAAGGGTCAAGAGATGCATCTTTAACTTAGGCGACCTAGTGCTCTGAAGACTCTGTTTAGCCGGTAAGGATCCCAAAGACGGAGCTTTGGGACCAAACTTGGAAGGACCCTATGAAATAATAGAAGTTATGAAGGAAGGGACCTTTAAACTAGCTCGAATTAATGGAGAAACAGTCCCACGGACATGGAACGCTGTGCACCTAAAGAAATATTATCAATAATCGTACCTTTGTAAGGCTTAATTATAAAAGCAACCCTTTTTTATTAAAAAAAATGAGAAGTATACTTCTTATATCGTTGTATGTTTCTGTGTGCATGTAGATTTGAAAGATGGCGTGTCCAAAGTAACCGAGAAAGTTCTCTTTCTGATTACTTGGGGGCACATACCCCGAGAAGGAAATAAAAAACTTGGAAGTTAGTAAAAATTGATTGACCAGTGTTTTTCCTAAAAAAAACACAAGGCATCAATCATACTAACACGAACTAAGTTTTAGATTAAAATCCTGGATACGACCAGGTAAAAAACATGGAAGTTAGTAAAAATTGATTGACCAAAGTGTTTCCTAAAAGCACACAAAATATCAATAATGTTAACACGAACTAAGTTTTAATTTAAAACCCTGGATACAACCAGGTCCAAGGCCTGATGTTCAACAGGTAAGATGTAAATCAACATCAATTTTGGTCACGACCAAAGTCTAAGTGTCTATCTCGACTTGAAAGTCTCTTCCCTTAATTTTGTATGAACAAGTTATACACATATATAAAAAAATATATAATCAAAATCAAGGACTAATTGAAAAATAGATATTTAAAAGTACAGACGAATTGTCTCGAGGAAAATAACCTCGTGTCAAGCCAAAAATGGCAAGTTACAAAAAAAAGAGAGAAAGAGGTTTTTTAAACAAAAAATAATAAACTAGGACTCCCCAGGACGCCCCGAAGAGGTCACTTCCTCGGTTTCTTGCTCGCCGGCAGCAGAGGTCTCCCCAGTCTCAGAAGGTGGCTCCTGTTGAAGACGAGCCTTGAACTTCTCGAGATAAGGCTCCCACACCTCGGGGACCAGGAAAGAGAAGTTGACGTACTGGTTGAAGGCCCAGCAGTGGTAGAGCATGGCCTCCATGGAGGAGCTGGAGGACGCCTTCTCTGCCTTGGTGGCGGCCTCGGCCTCCAGCTGCTTAGCCCTGGCCACCACGAGCTCAGCGGTCTCATCCTGCTCGCCTTCTTGTGCAGCCGTCAAGGCAGCCTTGGAACTTTGCTCTTGTTGTTGAGCAGTTGCGAGGGCGGCCTTGGCAGCGGCCAGAGCGGCCTGAGCAATCTGGAGCTGCGGTGTAGGGCCAAAGCCGCCTGCAAAAAAGTAAAGAAAGTTAGGCACGTGCTAGGGAGAAGGCAAAAGAATAAATTTAACTAAGTAGGCTTACCGTGAGGTTCATCCCCAGCGCGGACTCTATGACATTCTCGGGGCTCCTCGCCTCGATCTCCCTCAAGTCCTTCGGATTGGTCTTGTAAAAATGCTCCACCGTATAGCTCACGGTCTCATAGACCATTCCCCGGAAGGTGTCTGGGATTTTCTCCAGATCTTGGGCATTAACCGGGATGCACACGGTGGGAGTGGGAACTGGCGGAGTTCCAGGTGGTGCCACCTATTCCTGAGCAGGGGCTAAGTGTCATGGGGGAGGTGGAGGCATATTCTCCGTGGCTGCGGGGGTCTGACTTATCCCCTTGGCAGGGGATTTGGAGGTTGTCCCAGAGGCAGGAAGAGTTTTCTTGGGCAGCCGGGGTCTCTTTACTAGTTGCCCGGATGGCCCGGAGGAAGGGTTCCCCCCCTGGAAGATGGAGTGCAGGTCGTTGTCTCCGAGCTGTGCAATCTCCTCGCCTGAAACAAAAGGAAAAGGACGTTATTATACATGTAAATTTATTTTATTACAAGAGAAATCTAAAGGTGTATTGAAAGAGTCCTACCCTCTGAATTAGAGGAGGAGTCTATTGCCCCGACCTCTGGCCTCGGAGCTACTATATGGGAGTCTAAGTCTATTACTTCATGAATCAAAAGGGGTTCTGGGACCAAATCTACCTCAGGACTGGACTCCTCTATGTATTGTCTAAGTCCTGGAGCGACTACACCCTCAATGTACTCTGTCCAACCTTTTTATAAACTTGATCTGGCTCGAGAAACATATCGTAGCAGTACTCTAACGACAAAGTCACTCAAAACCTTACGTAGTACTTTATCAACTATCGATAATATTCTCAACACGTCTTTTTCAAGGATTCTGATCCTAAAAATAGCTACATTTTTCAAAAAATTCAACTCCTAAAAACATAATCTGTTTTACAAGGATTATTTTTCAATTCTTAAAAATGATAATATTTTTCAAGGAAAATTGTAATTCCTAAAAATAATCATATTCAAGGAATATTAATTTCCTAAAAATCTAATGTATTTTTCAAGGAATTTTGAATTCCTAAATAATAGGGGTCATCCATGTATCTCCTAACTCAACATGTAGTGCTTCTTCTTGGTTATGCTTCTTTCCGCCAAGTATTCGAAGGGAGTGAAATTCATGTTGTCCGCATCTTTGGCACTGGCAAGCTTGGCTAAGGCATCATCATTGGCATTCTTCTCCCTCAGGACTTGTGTAATCGAGTATCTCTTGAACTGTGCCAAAAAGTCCTTCACCTTGTTTAGGCATAGCATCCTAAGTCCCATGGCTTGATACTCCCCCAGTACCTGGTACACTACTAGTTGGGAATCGCTGAATATCTCCAGGGATTGTGCATGCACATCCTGAGATAAGTGTAATCCTGCTAGCAATGCCTCATACTCAGCCTCGTTGTTTGAAGCGTTGAATCCAAATATGAGAGCGCAGTGGATTCAATTATTCTCTGAAGTGATTAGTATGATTCTTGCGCCTTAGTTGTGTTCATGGGATGCTCCATCAACAGATAGCTTCCATATGGGAATATCTCTTTCCTTCTCAGTATCTCCATTCTCCGATTGGTACGAAGAGTCTTCAAGGTTGGCGCCCTCGACTATGAAGTCCGCCAATGCTTGTCCTTTTATCGCCGTCCTCGTATGATAAGTGATATCGAACTTTCCTAATTCCACCGCCCATTTGAGTAACCGTTTCGAGGCCTCTGGCTTCTGAAGAACTTGTCATAGTGGTTGATCAGTTAGAACTTGGATCAAGTGAGCTTGGAAGTATGGACGCAACTTCTGAGAGGCGATTACTAAACAGTAGGCTAGCTTTTAAAGAGGGGGATACCTAGATTCCGTACCTACTAGCCTTTTACCAATATAGTGCACAGGGTGTTGTACCCTGTTCTCTTCTTTCACCAAAGCAACACTGATTCCATGCTCGGTGATTACCAAATAGATCAATAACACTTCACCATCTATTGGATTCGCTAGGACGGGAGGTTGAGCGAGATGCTTCTTCAAGGCTTGGAAAGATTTCTCGCATTCCTCGGTCCATTGGTTCTTCTTGCTGCTCCTCAGTAAGTTAAAGAAGGAGACACACTTGTCCGTAGACTTCGATATGTACCTACTGAGGGCATCTACTCTCCCTGTTAAGCTTTGCACTTCTTTGATTATGGTAGGTGACTTCTTGTCAATCAATGCTTTCATCTTCTCGGGGTTAGCCTCGATTCCACGTGAATTGACTATGTATCCGAGAAACTTACCAGAACCAACTCCAAATGAGCACTTGAGAGGATTTAACTTCATGTGATACTTTCAAAGTATTGAAAAGCATTCCTCCAAGTCTTGAACATGCCCTCCATCTTCTTTGGACTTGACCAACATGTCATCGGTATATACCTCCATATTTTTCCCGATCAAGTCTCGGAACATGTCATACACTAAACTCTAGTAGGTGGCTCCTGCATTCTTCAAGCCGAATGACATTACCTTATAACAGTACAATACCTTGCCTATCTGGAAGGTGGTATGTTCCTCGTCGGGAAGGTGCATGCTTATCTGATTATACCCAAAATATGCATCCATGAATGAGAGTATTTCATGACCTGCAGTTGCATCGACCAGTTGGTCTATTCTGGGTAGTGGGAAGCAGTCTTTGGGACAGACCTTGTTCAGATCTGTGAAGTCCACACATGTCCTCCACTTCCCGTTTGGTTTTGGGACCAGCACGAGGTTTGATACCCAGTCTGGGTAGTAGGCCTCCCTTCTAAAACCATTTTCCTTGAGCCACTCGACCACCTCCTTTAGGGTTTGAGATCAGTATTTGTCAAGCAGTCTCCTCTTTTGTTGCACTAGTGGGTAGTTTTGTTGGGAGAGAGTGAGATAACACCACCACAAAAATTAGAATCTACACAAAATTTGGATTGACATAGACTTAAAAAAGATTGAGAAAGAACATTCAAACCCAAGTAGAACAATAGTGTTCTTCAAGTTTTGATGAAGCTTCAAACCCTAGGAAAATTCACCACTTTGAACAATCCTTTGAGCAAACCAAACACAGACCAAGGCTTATACCCATTGTAGAACGCTGTCCTAATACTCTATTTACCAGCCACCATTGATGCTTGAGACCTTCTCTTGAGGAAATGAGGATTGAGATTGAACAAGCCTTCAACTCTCTAAGTCAAGCACTTTCTTGGAGAGTTCTTGGAGAAAACTAGAGATTCTTGGAGCTAGAGAGAGTAGAGAGAGATTGGAGATAGTGATCAAGTCTCCCAAATAACTATTTTTGACCCATAT
Source organism: Humulus lupulus (assembly GCF_963169125.1). Taxonomy (NCBI): domain Eukaryota; kingdom Viridiplantae; phylum Streptophyta; class Magnoliopsida; order Rosales; family Cannabaceae; genus Humulus; species Humulus lupulus. The sequence continues at coordinate 147,863,848 of NC_084798.1, read as the reverse complement.
ATAGAGTAGGCACCATCATTAGGTCCAACCAATAGGATTGGACTTTTAAAACACGTAATTTAGAGCATTTACGTAAATTCACGTAATACATCAGGCGACGCATCGCCTGCTAGGGTTTCTGGAAACCCTAACCTTCAAGCGATGTGTCGCCTATCGCCACCCCCTCTGACTTTGGACACTTCCAACGGTCCCAAAAATGCTCCAAATGACACCAAACTTTTTGGGAACCCTTAGATACTTTTATGTATCACTTTGGACCCAAATTTGTATTTTATTAGTGCCTACAATTTGAAACTCAAATTCACATCTTCACCATGTGAATTCTACTAAGTGATTATACCTTGCTTGTATTTTAACACTTTATCATTTGTATTTAACCAATCATAACAATCCCCCACTTGGTTAAATACATGCCACATTCTCTAGCTTAAACAATTTTGGTGCATAAAATAAAGCGCCTTTCGGTTTGAACTTTATCTTAGTGAAAATACCACAAAGTATTATCGAAATCATTAGTAGCTTAAATCTTGAACCAAGTATTCCATATGATAACACAGGTGATACCTCACACACCTCCACCACATCTTTTGTTTTCCCATTTTCTCACTCGGCACTATCATGGCCATGTTCTCATCTCTTCATGGACTTTCTGGGGAGAAACTCTAACTCTCATGAGAGGCGGCACCACTTCTAAGTCCACATAGGTGAAGTTCTTACAACATCTTTGCTACCTTTATAGATGCTTGTTGCACTCAACTAAACTCCATTAAAAGCCCTAGGCTTAACCCTAACTCAGTAGCAACCAACACTAACCATCTCAGATGGAACTCATCATAAATTTTAGTGTTGAAATTATTCACATATCAATGACTTGTTCTTACCCGTTGAACTCTTTTCCTTGATTTGTACAAGTTGAGAGTTGGGTTTCCATCATTGGTGAATCTATTCTTCTAAGAGTTTCAATCCCATCCCTTTTGAAGTAGAACTTACTAACCTTATGACAAGAGGTTTTGTAAATGGATCCGCTAAATTCTCACTTGTTTTAACATATGAGATCGATATGATTCCACCTTCAATAAATTGTCTCGCATATTCATGTCTTAGACTAATGTGTCTAGACTTTCCATTGTACACACTATTATATGCTCTAGCAAGTGCGGATTGGCTATCACAATGTATTGAAATTGTTGATACCATATCTGTGGTTAAAGGAATATCCATCATAAGATTCCTAAGCCACTCGACCTCTTTGTCGGTTGCCGCGAAAGCTATGAACTCTGCTTTCATGGTTGAGTGTGATAGACATGTTTGCTTCTTGGATCCCCATGAGACTACACCTCCTCCAAGAGTAAAAACCCAGCCAGTGGTGGAGAGATTATCTCTAATTCCCGATATCTAATTAGCATCGAAATATCCTTAAAGTAGATTTTTAAAGTTTTTATAGTGAAGACTATACTCTTTGGCACCCTTAAGATAACCAAGTATTCTCTCAATAGCTTTCCAACGCTTGATACTTGGATTGCTAGTAAACCTACTAAGTTTACTAACCCCATATGCAATATCCGCTCTTGTGCAATGAGCGGCGTACATTAGGCTACCTATTGCACTTGCATATTCCAATTGAGCCACCACTCTTCCTTCATTCTTTTCAAACATCATAGTGGGTTTGACTTAACACAAAACCCCCACTATTCCTTTTAACTTTGATACCTAGAATGTTATCCACCTCTCCAAGGTCTTTCATTTTAAAGTTAGAAGATATAAACCTCTTTCTTTCCATTATTCCTTTCATGTCATTACTCAAAATCAACATATCATCTACATATAGACACACAAGTATGACAAAGTCACCACAAGTCTTAGAGTATAAGCACTTGTCCGTATTCTTGTGTCTAAATCCATTAGAAACAATAACTTTATCAAACTTCTCATGCCATTTTTTTGGAGCTTGTTTCAAACCATATAATGATCTGACAAGTCTACATACTTTATGTTCATTTCCTTGAAGAACAAAACCTTTCGGTTGTTCCATATAGACCTCCTCCTCGAGATCCCCATTTAGGAATGTCGTTTTGACATCCATTTGGTGAACATAAAGCTTGTATGTAGATGATAAGGCAAACAACAACCTTATAGAAGTAGTTCTTGCTACCAGTGCATATGTGTCAAAGTAATTTATTCCATCTCTTTGTTTGAAACCTTTGGCTACTAGCCTAGCCTTGAAGGTCTGTATGGTGCCATCAATAAGGTATTTATTTAAAAATACTCATCTGTACCCAATTGGTTTGGACCCCTTTGGAAGGTCAACCAATTCCCAAGTGTGGTTTGACATAATTGAATCCATTTCATCATTAATTTCCTCTTTCCAAAAAGTGGAGCCCCTGAGGACATTGATTCCTTGAAGGTTTTGGGATCATCTTCTATTTGAAGTAGTATTGGATGTTTCCAAGTAACTTACTCATTATCACCTTCAACAAATTATAGTGTCTCTATTGTAGAACACTTCTCATTTGATCCCAAATCTTTGAGCCTTTGGTTCCTTCTAGGCAATTGAGGTTGCTCACCAACTATTCTAGGAGTCTCCTCTTGAGACTCTCTAGCTTGAGTTGGTTCTAACTTGTTGTCATCGCATGACATGTTCTCAAAGAACTCAACCTCTCTAGATTCAATTATTACATTAGACTCCAAGTCTAATATTCTATAAGATTTGCTATTTTGGCCATAGCCCACAAATGAACTTCTTATAGCTCTTGGACCTTACTTGGTCCTTTTTGGATCGGTGCTCTTGCAATAAGCAAGACACCCCCACACTTTAAGATAACCAATGTTTATTTTATTTCCTTTCCATAACTCATATGGAGATATCTTATTTTTCTTCATGGGAATACGATTAAAAATATGACAAGCGGATAGCAAGGCTTCATCCCACAAACTAAAATTCAATTTAGAGTGTAATAGCATAGCATTAATCATCTCAATAAATGTTCTGTTCTTTCTTTCTGCTATACCATTTTGTTGTGTAGTATAAGGGGCTATACATTCATGAATTATTCCATGTTCTTCACAAAACAATTTAAATTCATTTGAAAAATATTGACCAACACTATCACTTCTAAGTATTTTAATTTTCCTTTCAAGTTGATTTTCAACTTCTGCTTTATACACTTTAAACACATCAAATTCTTCATATTTATTTTTAAGCAAATATACATATGTGAACCTAGAGCAATCATCAATGAAAGTAATAAAATATCTACTTCCTCCTCTAGTCAACATTCCATTAAGTTCACATCAATCACTATGTATCAAATCTAACAACTTAAAGTTTCTTTCAACACGAGGAAAATGTCTCTTTACCATTTTAGAATTAACACATAATTCATATTTTTCATGCTCAACATTATCACAATCAATTAATCCACATTTGACAGCCCTTTTAATTGTGCTAAACCCTATATGTGTAAGTCTAACATGCCACAAAGTAATAGAATTTGAGTCAAGCATATAATAAGAAAAAGAAGAAACTTTATTGTTCACATGGTCAATAGAAGTACAAAGTTTGAACATGCCATCACAAGCATATCCCTTTCCCACAAAAACATTGTCTTTAGATAAAATAAGCTTGTCGAAATCTATCACAACCTTGATTCCCGATTTTCCAAGTAATTTTCCACTCACAAGGTTTCTACTCATTTCCTGTACATACAAAACATTGGTGAGTAGAACCTTCTTGCCGGATGTGAAGAACAAGTCAATAGTTCCCTTTCCTGCAACCTTGGACCTTTTCTCATTGCCCATTTGGATTTCATGCCCTTCCTTTGAAGAGTCAATGGTCTTGAATAGAGATCTATCATATGTTACATGAATGGTGACACAAGTATCATACCACCACCCACTCACCTTTCCATGTATGGCATTAATCTCACTTAGTGTTGCCACTAGTTCCTCTTGGGCTGAGTTGAATTTTGCCTCATTGTTATAGCTCCTCTTGAACCTATAATCTCTAGCAAAGTGGCCATTCTTGCCACACACAAACTAGTTCCCTTGGAACTCTTGAATTGTCCCTCACTCTTCTTGGGCCCCAAGGGTTTTTGACCCTTGCCCTTGTTCTTGCCATTTCCTTTGCCCTTGTTAGGAGGATTTTCCACAACATTGGCCTTAGAAGTCTCTCCATTGGACTTCTCATCATTCATATCTCTAGAACGAGATTCCTCCTCAATTCTCAAGTGTTCGAGAATTTCCTCCAAAGAAATCTCTTCATTTCTATGGAGCATCTTTTTCCTATAGCCTCTCCATGAAGGAGGTAACTTGGCTATAATGGCACCCACAACAAATTGTTCCGACAATATAATTTTAAGAGAAGACAATTTATTCACAATAATTTGCAGCTCATGAATTTGAGGGAGAAGGGGTTTATCATCATAAAATTTAAATTCCATATATTGAGTAATAAGCAATTTCTTTGTACCTTCCTCTTCTGCTTTGTACTTCTTTTTCAAGGCCTCCCAAATCTCCTTGACAGTCTTGGTGTTGGTGTGGAGATCATAAAGTCTATTCGATAGAGCATTGAGGATGTGACCCCTACAAATCAATTCATCTTCTTCGCACTTCTTTCTTTCTTTGACAAGTTCTTGAGTATCATCTACCTTGGGCTCTTCTAAGGCTTTTAGGTCTTTGTTCAAGACATAGAAAACCTTCAAAGTGGTGAGCAAGAATCTAATTTTGTCTTGCCAATGAACAAAGTTAGTCCCATCAAATCTATCTAATCTAACAAAGTCTTGAGTTATGAATCTCAATGCCGAAAGAGAGTTAGATCCTTCCATGATATGATATCTTAGATTTTAGAGTATTAGAATGTTGGGAGAGAGTGAGATAACACCACCACAAAAATTAGAATCTATACAAAATTTTGATTGACAGAGACTTAAAAAAGATTAAGAAAGACCATGCAAACCCAAGTAGAACAATGGTATTCTTCAAGTTTTGATGAAGCTTCAAACCCTAGGCAAATTCACAACTTTGAACAATCCTTTGAGCAAACCAAACACAAACCAAGGCTTATACACGTTGTAGAACGCTGTCCCAATACTCTATTTCCCAGCCACCATTGATGCTTGAGGCCTTCTCTTGAGGAAATGAGGATTTAGATTGGAAAAGCCTTCAACTCTCTAAGTCAAGCACTTTCTTGGAAAGTTCTTGGATGAAACTAGAGATTCTTGGAGCTAGAGAGAGAGGGGGGGTAGAGAGAGATTGGAGAGAGTGATCAAGTCTCCCAAATCATTGTTTTTGACCTATATATAGAGTAGGCACCGTCATTAGGTCCAACCAATAGGATTAGACTTATAAAACACGTAATTTAGAGCATTTGCGTAAATCCACGTAATACAGCAGGCGATGCATCACCTGCTAGGGTATCTGGAAACCCTAGCCTTCAGACGACGTGTCACCTCTTGGGTGGCGACGTATCGCCACCCCCTCTAACTTTGGACACTTCCAAAGGTCCCAAAAATGCTCCAAATGCCACCAAATGTTTTGGAAACCCTTAAAAAAATTTCGTATCACTTTGGACCCAAATTTGCATTTTATTAGTGCCTACAATTTGAAACTCAAATTCACATCTTAACCATGTGAATTCTACTAAGTGTTTATACATTACTTGTATTTTAACACTTTATCATTTGTATTTAACCAATCATAACATTTTTTGGCCACATTGAGGACATGGCTTATCATGGACGAAGAAATTCCAACCATGTCCTTATGTGTCCAGGCAAAGACATCCGTTCTTCTTCAAATATTCTACCAACCGTGCCTTAATTTCCACCTTTAGTTCCTTCTCGACTTTGATTACTCTAGTTGGGTCCTCCTCATCTAGTAGGACTTCGTCAAGATCTTCGACTGGTCCTACCCCCATGACGTCATCCCCAAAGTGAGGATCGATGTTGTTTCCCTCACTTTGGGAAACTTGTTACAATAACAAATCTTTGTTTAAAGGAGACCCCGACTCCAATAGAGTGTTTCCTTCCATGTCAACTTCCATGTTGACAACCTCATCGGTTCCTTCATCCCCTTCGCAACAGGTCACCACCATGTTGTTTACGCATGGTCCTTTCTTTGGTTTGTCCAACGACGCATTATAGCATTCCCGTGCCTCCCTTTGGTTTCTTCAAAGAGAGATGCCAGATAGGCACTGCTGCGTGTAATGCCATCAGGAGGGGTCTCCCGATCAATACGTTGTAAGCCAATGAGAAATCTACCTTCAGGAACTCTGTCATCACAATCTCGTGCCTAGGGGCATCCCCCACAGTGACTGGTAGTTTGATAGTTCCTGCTGGTGCTAGGCATTCTCCTATGAACCCATATATCACTTAGGAACAAGGTTTCAGGTCCTTAACCGTGAGCTTCATCTTCTCGAGGGATGATTTGTAGATGATATCTACTGAGCTTCTCGTATCCACCAAGCATCTCCTCACTCGGGCATTGGCAATTTGAATGGTAAGGAGCAAAGGGCCATTGTGGGGGTACCTCACGTGCCTGGCATCATCCTCCGTAAAAGTGAGAGTTTCACTTTCATACTTCAGATTTTTAAGAGACCGCTCCTCGACTGTCATGCACTGGGAAGACTCCCCTACCTCATGTCTTAGGGTCCTTGTATATCACTAACGAGGGTTGTTACTGTTGCCTGCTATGTGGGCCCCCCCACAAATGGTGTCCAATGTGAAGTCCACGACCGCTGGCTCCAGTGGTGGACTCCTTTGCCTTCGGAACTTTGGATTCCTGCTCGGGGTTTATGTCTTGACTCGGTACCTCGAGAGTTTTCCTGATCGGAGGAGAAACTCTCTCTCATCCTTCAGTTGTTTGCACTCATTTGTGTGGTGCCCAAAATCATTATGGAATCTACAAAACTTGTTCTTTTCCCTCTTTCCTTCTGAGTGCAAGGGTGGTGGCTTTCGGTATGGTACCTCCTGGTATGTTTCCAAGTAAATCTTAGCCCTTGTTGCAGTCAGGATAGTATAGTTGGTGAGCCTGGGCTGGTAGGGCTAGTTCTTAGGCTGTTTGTCGGTTGGTGCTGACTTAACCTTCTTTCTCCACTCTGCTCGACCCCTGAGGTACTCCCCTTCTTACTGTTGCCCCCATTGCTGCCTTGAGGGTTTGCGACATTCTTGCTTGCCTTGATAGTGGTCAGATGGTTTATCCCTTTTTCTTCCTTCATGATAGTGTCATCTAGCTTCATGTATTTGTCTGCTCGGTCCAGGAACTCCTACAAGGGATTGATGGGGTTCCTATGGATGCTATACCACAAGGGACTACAATAAATGATTCCTCCCGACATGGAAACGAACTTCCCTTCATCTCCTACCGTGGATGCTCGGTTTGCTTCTCTCATGAATCTTTGGATGTAGTAAATCTTTGGATGTAGTCCTTCATGGATTCATCCTTCCCTTGCTTGATGTCAGCTAGCTGATTGGCATAAACTGGTTGAATCTGTCCGACACTAAAGACCTTACAAATTTCCTTCCTGAATTGCTCCTAGGAAGTGATGGATCAAGGTTTGAATTTCCAATACCATTCCTAAGCTGAGTCAGAGAGAGTGGTAGGGAATACCCTGCACCTATAATCATGCTCCACACTGAGTAACTCCATCTGATCCTCAAACTTTACAATGTGTCGCATTGGGTCCTCCTTCCCATTGCATGTTGGAAGTTTTGGGGTCTTGTACTTCAGTTGTGGTTGAGCAGCTTGGATCTTGGCAGTGAAGAGACTCCTACTTCTATGAGCCAGCTCGATATTGGAAGGTTTCTTTGTCAGGCCCTGAACAACCATGGTGAGTGCATCTATCTGAGCCTGCACTGCTGGTGGGATCGCTACTCCAGGTGGGGTAAATGCCCCCGGTACCCCCTCCTGAGCGCTGGTTCTCCTATTGATGACTTCCCTCAAATCCTGAGGTTGTGCATCTTTCCCAAGTCTATCGAGCATGGTATTGGTGTTGTTCATTGGTTCCTTTCCCTTGTGAGACTGAGGGTGTAGGGGTGGTAGGTCCGCCTTGCTCTTGCCAATGCGATCCTGCCCCCGAGCCTTTCCTCCTACATGACTCTGAGACTTTGAGCGACCATTTCCGTTCCTGTCACGCCTCTCAGATGTCTAACCTTCCTCTGTTGTGTCGTTTCGTCTATGCCCTTGGAGGGGGCCTTCGGGTTGGTAACACTCACTACAAGAAAAAATGCTTTTAATAACACCGAAAATGTGTTATCAAAACCTACGATAACACTTTCTGATGTGTTAAGACCGACTATGTTATCGTAGGTCAGGGTACTTTACATAACACTTTATCAGTGTTATACAGATGTGTTATTGTACTGCCAACGATATCACAATTTCTGTGTTATTTTAATATATAGATAAGTGTTGAATTATGTTATTTATAGTCGATTACATAACACTTTTTTTGTGTTATACTACACTTTAGTATAACACATTTTTTGTGTTATATAATGAAGTTTGCATAACATAATTCTTTGCATAAAAAGTGTTATTGTAATATATATTATAACTCAATTTTCGTATTATTGTTATATTTAGATATATTTAAATTCTCATTATATATTTTATTTATATAACACTAATTTATTCTATTATATTTTAATTTTTTTATATAATTAAAATTAGCTTTCTAATATATACTAGCATCATCAAATGAACTTGATTTTCAAATAACAAAAAGTAAGAACATTCTACATTGAATTAACAATCCACTATTTAGTTTAAAACATTCAACACTGTCATCAACAACAAAATATTCTTTAAGTATTCAAGGAGTCTAAAAGTTACTACTTTCAACACAATGAAATAAACAAAGTTACTACTTTCAAGGAGTCTTAAGTATCCTTTTATACTTCGCTTGTCATATCTGCAAAATAAACAAAGAAATATTTTATTGTTATTATCTAGCATCACAAATTACTTCAAGAAAAATGCTATGGAAATTATATCCAAGAAAGGACACCACATACAAATTAATAGATTCACAACTACACCAAAGCAAACAAAGAAACCAAACACTAAATTATAAGACATTAGTTATTTTTTGAGTATGAAAATGTACCTCTTGGAATAACTTTTTTAGAAGGCCATGCAACTGTGGAACCAGCTGCTTCTTGTATTGTAAGCATCCCATGATTAGGACGAAATATGTAAGATTCTGGTACAATAGCAACATCAACCCATACTCGCATAAAGTCTGGTCCAAGAGGCTTTCCATGTACAGTTATCTTTGGATCCAACTTTTATCCATCTCCAATGAATTTGTATTTGATGTTGTTCTCTTACTAAAATCTTGTTTTTTGTCTGGGTTTAACAACTGTTAGACAAGACAATCACATTATTTGCGGTTGTAATATCAGGGTCATGACAAGGTCATTCACACACATGCTTTTAAAAGAAAACATGCCTTGGTTGAATTTCAGTATATTTGGGTTATTGAAGTTTAAAGCTTTATTGAATTTCATTCAGGGGCAGAGTTGCTAGTTCAGAGTTAAATGATCACTTTTGCTGAAGATTCTAGAGTGGAGTTAATTACTTAATTCCAATTTACAAATTTGTTCTAGTTCCCAGTAGAGTGTTTGGGATTTCTTTATGGTATCGTACCTTTTCTAATTGTGTTTAGTGCTGGTTCAATTACCCGATGAAAAGTTAATGTTAATGGATATAAATGTATAATTGATTCCAGATTTGTGGTTTATAGATCTGATTTGACCTGTTATTAGCTAGTATTTAGTGTTTTAAGATCCATTCTGCATTATAAGGGTTCAATTAATAAAGAAACGTCTTGATGAAGTCATTGGATTCATCTGCTATATTGTATTGAACACAAGGAAAATGTTACTGATTTGGAACAAATCATGCATTATATTGAAGCTTACCTCCTTGGAATACATCGTCTTTATGTTCTCTGGGAAATATAGGAGCAAAGTGGGTCTTAACAGTGTTATATATAATAAAGCATGGATTATATTTCAGAGAAGAGATTCCTGCTTGATGCAAATGATTATAAATTATATGAAGAAGTTGGAGAGGGTGTCAGTGCTTCTGTGTACAGAGCTCTGTGTGTTCCACTTAACTCAGGATGTTCATGTGTTTTCTCAAATCTTTCTTGGATTGTTCTTTTTGATTTTTAACAGCATTGGGTCTCTAAAATTATGTTTTTATATTTGATTATTTATGCATCTATACTTGTCAGATATTACAGTATCATTATGCTGTTGAGATTTATGTTTTAATAAAGCTGTTATTCATATTCTTATTAGAGAAAAGTCAATTGATGAATGATGGATGAACCATACTCAATCTGAGTGATGCTCCCAATGTGTAGTGTTATTCTCTTCATGTTGTGAGTCTGCATAATCTTATAATTTGAGGATAATAGTTAAATTCAGCTTTTTGAACATTGTTTTTCAATTTTTTTATGCTAGATAAAACTATAAACAAAGTGTCTTACATCAAATAAATGTTAGACTATATATTACTCTGTTTATTGTGAATTAGTTTTGAGTTGAAACTCCTCTATAAATCTTAATCGAGTACATTTAACTTAGTCCTATATATAAAAATAAAAATGTGTAATATATTCAAGAAAAATTATAGCAAATAAATAATTTTTCTTGAATATATTAGTAGCTGGCTTCCATGCCATTATATGAGATTAAAATTATAATTTTTTTGGAGTTATCCTCTCTATTTTATTAGTTCTTTGGATGGGGATCTGGGAAAAGTAGCAAAATGTTGAGTGTTTGTGCTGAGTGTTGTGTTTTGGGATTCTTGTACAAGTCTGGAAAGACAGGTTGCTAGTTTATGGTGCTATTGAGACTAGGTACTATCTGTGGTATATTATGACTAACCTTTCTTCTGTTTCTTCTTAGTGCTATTGATTCATCTAGTTAGTGGTTTTATTTGTTACCTCTAACTTAGTTATAAAAATCCTAAATTTATTTGGTTTCAATCTAACTTTGAAACCTGTCCAAATAAGAGAGTTACATTTGCTATGTTTTGATTATTGATAAGGCAGCCTCTCTTGATAAATACAACCTAGAATAAAAGGAAATATATATAAGAAGGGAAAATATACTGAAGTTATTAAGATGCGGATTCCCTGATTACCCCTAAGAAATTTTAAGCAAGTTTACCATCTTTTGAGCTCGTTTAAATGCCTTATGGTGCTCTTAGTTTGTTATGTGTATTGATTCATTAAGCCTGTTTTTTAGAATATTCTGACTTACTGAGCTGTAAAACAGAACGATCAATTTTTTATTTTTATAAAATTCTTGGATTTTAATGGTCATAGGATCATAAGTTCAACGTCTAGCCACCCAAATTGGAAGGGATAACTCTTCAATAGCAAGATTGAAGCTTAATATGCTAATTAGTTTCATCTAGCTGCATTTTGAATTTGGCCAGTGAAACCAATAGATAACTCGTTCAACTGCATTTTATTTTATTTTCTTTCAGAATCCCTACACTGTGAACATTCTTATGGCTGGTTATTTTATTTATCTTGTTTTGGTTTCTATGTTAGTTTGCTAATTGCAAAGCTACCGTTCCTTTTTGTCGAACAGGGCTGTGACTTGGTTTCGCAGGAGTTTAGAGAGGAAAACTCTTAAGAATTTTGATTGATTATCAAAAAAGAAATATACAGCTAGCTATAGGATTTATATATATAGACATGGAAACATATTGCCAATGTAATTAATTTTTTGAGCTTGCATTTATCATCCAAACAGCTACTCTGATTGATTAATTGAGGTATTTGATCTTCAAGTATGTATAATTTGTAAATTTAATTCTCTGTATTTTGTTTTGATCCAGCTTCACCACACTTTAATTAACCAATGTATATTCTTTAATTAATTGAGATTTTCTTTACATCTTAAGATATTTTTGTTGCTTTTCTTCTACATATATCAGAATACTTTAGACTTTAGAGTGCCTATATTTTCAAAAGTAGGTGTGATTTTTTCATTAAAGCTTCAACACATGTAGACATTTTACTTTTTTAAGGAAAAGGGTTTTGGTATATGTATAGTTTGTCTTTTAATTTGAGCAATATTATCTCAATCAGATAATTATCACCTCTTAACAGAATTATAAATTTTTTTACTGTCTATGGTTTGTTATGGTTGATATTCTTATTCATTGCTCACTTTGTTTTGATAGACTGTATTATGTATACTGAGAATCGGAGGCTGGAATGATTTGTGCATAGACTGTTTATGAATCCTATTCTTCTCAAACAACTAGCAAGACCATTAGATTTGAGTTATAAATGGCTCTGGGAAGCTAACACTTTGAAGGAAGCTCTTGAGTCCAACAATACAATTTCAGATAATGATGTAGCACAGACCATCAGGTGTGATTACAATTTAAAGTTTGTGTTCACACTTTTAAATCACATTGCTTGAATTTTATGTATTTCTATGTATTTTTCTTTCACTGGTTACTGGAGAGAGATTTTTTTTTACATTGGGGGGGAGAGGGGATTCGAACTCGAGACCTCCTCTTTGTGAGGAGAAGTGTGGAGCCGCAAGGGTATGCCTAGACCACATCTGGAGAGAGAGAGATAGTTGTTCGTATTGCCCTCTTCTTCTAAAATATATATTTGTTATCAAATTCCAATGATATAAAGTAGAACAATTATTAAATTCATAAAGTGTTGGCCATTCAAATCATGAATGTATATATACACACAGAGATGTATATCTAAGTATGTTTGCGAAATTATAAGCCTACATTATTTGTATCAATGAGAATATTTTTTGTAAATTCTTATGTATTTACACAGATAATTTCCACAACATGAAAGAAGTGATTTTAAGCATTCTATAATGTAAGAGTTTGTACTTTATAAATTAACCTAAAATAACTTAAATAAGTAATCTGATTTAATGGATTTAGTGTTAAGCTTTAAAAAATTAATAAAGATAATTTACCAGCTATGAGTCATTGATGTATTAGTTGTAGAAGGGAATTTGGGAAGTAAGATTTCCGTGAGTTTTAGAATTGTAGAGAGGAAGTTTGAAATGTTGAGTTTTACTTTCATTGATTAGATTAGTGGATTAAGTGTCAGTGAAATTCGATATGATTTGATTTATCTCTAGGTGTGTGTGTTGCAGACCATCACTCATTTATTTATGGAATGTGCATTAATTCAGCAGTTGTGGATGAATCAAACAATCACCTCGTACAATAAGAGGAGTAACAAAATTCTTAAAATAATTACACATGATAAATTATAAATTGAACTCAGCCCAATTTTTTTCTTTTGCAAAATGGTGTTAATGTGTATGGTTTATTATGGTTAATATGGCTCACTTTGTTTTGACAGGCTTTATGTATACTGAGACTCTAAGAGTGGAACTATTTGTGCAAGATCATTAGAATTGAACACTTCGAAGGAAGCTTGTTGAAATCAGTTACCAAATAAAAGGTCTTGTTACTTCTGTTTTCTTAACTTACTTTTGTTAAGTGTGCATAAAAGGGTGTCACCTCTCTTAATAGCCTCTAGTTCAAGAGATTCTAGTGTTGTTTTTAATTTAAAAATCAGATTCTAAAATGGTAGCCACTAACTAATTGGTTTTAGATCAAAGACAATATTTTAGCTTGGGTTGTGGCAATTAAATCTAATCTATACATATGGAAATAATGAAAACAATATGACTAAATGAAAATTTTAATCTATACATATAAAAGCTTACCTAACCACCTATCAATACCAAGTCAAAAAATTTAAACAACACACAATAAGTTTTCTTCCTTATATCACCGCAGCACACAAACAAATTTTCCAGAACCTACTTCTCTAATACACATAAGTTTTCAACCTTCCGTTATCACCGCAACACACAATTTTAATCTCAGAACCTACTTCTCTATGGATGAATATTTAAGATATTCAAACTCCTCTAACATTTTTAAGATATTAATAATAAGAGTTAAAAGAACAAATTTCGTACCTCTTGCAAATTACCTTTGCAATGCTCCTTGCCAATTCGATCCCCAACCTAAAGAATATAATCAATACTTAAAAGATTAATACAAAATTAAAATTTGTCAATAGATATTAAACAAGCATGTATGATAAACTAACAGAGATTACAAAAAAGACATGTATGATACCAACAAAGCAGTCTCTTACATGAAACTGGTTAGAGTAGAAGCTGAAAACGAGTTATTAGTTCAGGTCATAATAAATACAACACAAAGGGTCACCTTAGTTTGATTCCTTTAGGCGTGTATTATTTGGCAGATATATAGTGCAGATAAATTGTTAAATATCTTTGCTGATTCAATTGAATAAGATTCCCATTTTTCTTAAAAAGAAAACTTCAAATGGATCTAACTATGAGAACCTTGGCCAAAATAATAGTTAGGAATGAACAGGATTACACAGTGAAATGAAACTCAACCATTTTATTATATAGCAATGCCAGAGCCAATCAGAATCGGATAAGTTTTAATATCCAAGTAATTAACAAGCTGTGCAATATGTAATCAAGAGTCTCCTGACTTTAACACAACTAAACTGGTCTTAACTAACTGCTTTTAACTAAACTAACTATTCTCCACTGTACTATTTCATGATATTATGATTTTTATTACACTGAAACTTGGAATTGTATCTTCAATATGCCATGAACAAAATTTATTTATTTTTTCAAATAACATGTCGGACTTACCAAGGAGAAAAAGCATCATAAGAGAATCATATGCTGACAAAATAATTAACAATACAATGTCTGAAATAAAAAGAACATGAGAAACCAAACTGAAAAGGCCACATAACACAATAGCTAACAAAACTTTACAGGAGTGATATTGCATTGAAATATTGGGCTTTCTATTTTTCTTACTGTTTTCAGAATCTGAGGAGATTTAAGATAGAAATTTTGAATTTCCAAAACTTACAACTTTATGTTACGGTACAACATATGAGTATAATTGGTAATTTTATACGTGTTTAGTGTAAAGCAGACCCAAAGTTGGGTTCCCCTTAAAAAAAAGAAAAAGAAAGACCCAAAGCTGGGTTTAGTCTAGATCAGCATTCCTATAAATTAAGATTAAAGGTACATATTATTTTGTATTAACTTTTCATGACCTTTACCACTTCCTCAGCCTATCAACTCTATTTGGTAAGATTGCTAGTTTTAGGAGGCCCTCTGTGGGAACAATTGTTCTGCTAGAGCCATGGAATATGTTTGGTAGAGTTATAAAACAGTTACTTTGAAAAATCAGGAGCTCTTGCAAAGAATATTTCTCTGGAAGTTTCATAGAAGTCATTATTATTATTACCTAGAGAACCCCCTCCCCAAGAGAAAATTGTACAAAATAACGTATTAGGTATCACAACAGCAAAGTACATGATGATTGGTAATACTTATTAGAAAAATTGGGGATAGAAATCTCTAAGGAAACATGCATTAAATTTATCATTTTTTATGTTTAAATGTCTTGCACTCCTATCATTTCATTAACAGAAAAAATGCTCTTTAATAGCTGTTGTAGAACATAAAAGTAAAATAGTATACTAAATATGCGCTTCTTAGCTAGTTAAGGAACACTCCGGGAGTGTCCCTTTAAAAAGAAAATGCAGAGGTTTCCTACTATAAGCATTACCAAATGCAGAGGCTATAAACTTATGTTTTTTTTTTTTTTGCCTTTCACAATTTCAGTTGCAATTGGTCTTTTATGGGGCATTTTGTACTATTTTGCTGGCACAAGACAGCAATAGTGTTTTAAAATATCTATTTTAAGATCTTCATGTAATAAATCATGGACTATATGCATATGCTCTAATTTCAATTATTGATCAACATGAAATGTCATCAAACTGTTTAACCATAAGCACCATATCATGTCACATTATTTTCCTATATGTCTTTCAGTTGGAAGGTTCTATGTAAATTTGAGCTGCAGTCTCTGCTCTATGATGCCATTAGCTGTACTCCTGATGTAGTAAGATTATATCACAGAGTTGACATTCATGATTAATTCCTAAAACCTGACACATTAGTGTGGTCTAATCAATAGGTAAGGGGATAATGGGCCGCACGGCCCAACCCAGTCGTGGGTGTCTGAATATGCACGTTCATGCTGCATGTTAGAGAAGTCAGGGATATATCAGACACGTGATGTCTGATATATGCACGTTTACCTTGCGTGGTTGACTTTATAAAGGGTCACAGCCTCCAACTCTAGCTCATACCACGAGCTGGATGCTTCCCTCGACCTGTGGCCTTCAGAGTCCAAACTGAGTCTATTCTTGGCGAACCCTTAGGTTACCCTCGAGCTGAGGAGGTAGGACCTTTCTATGGCAGCTTCGGTCTTGGGGATGTCCACGTGGTAGACATGATTGGGCCGAATCTCATGATTAGGTCGTGTCTCAACTTGCTAACAGCCCGTGGGAAAACCAGGGCGTACACTTGCCCCCCAAGCCCCTGCTCGTGGTACGCGAAGTCGCATAGGGCCACAGTAGGAGCTTTTAGGCTTCCCCATGAACTCTTCATATTCCACATTCTACACAGGCGTCGAATACGTGAAACATCGTGGTTGGTGACGATACGTCTTCCGAGAACCGCATTTAATGGCCTAGCCTATACTCAGCCGTCATTTTGTCTTTCGAGTGGAGGGCCTTGGATCCCACATCAGGGCAATCCAACGGTCCTCCTCACATGACCCTTCATGTATATAAAAGGGGTGGCCACCTTACGCATGGGCCACCCGTTTATTTGAAATTTTCCAGAATTTTCTCTTCTTCTTGCTCTCAAAAATCCCCCCTTTTATCCTTCCGGTTACCATCTTCGGCGTCCCAGAAATTCAGGTGTGAGGGCTCCTTCGAGGCTTTGGAATCAACTACCCCGATGAAGCCCCAACCCAGGCGATCCCTTCATCCTCTTCTTAACCAACACATACTGTAAGTCTCCTGACTGTGCATGTTTTGAAATTATTTTTCTCTGTAGCTTAGGTAAATATTTACTGTAGCCTCATGCAAGGTTTCGCTGGTCTTTTGTGGGCATGAAGGGTGAAAGCCTTTTAGGTTAGGGTATCTTTGCAGTAGAGAACCATTAAGGAGCATGGTTTATAGGGTGCATTTTCTGGGGAAAATTTTCTGGGTAGGATTTTTGGTAGGCTTGTTCAAAATATCCAGTATGTTGGGTGCAAAACCGGGTACCTTAGGGGACACGCTTCACAGGCGGTTTTGCCTTTCTCGCCTACTGGAACTTTCCCTCCAAGGCATATTCTATCCTGACCCTCCTGACACACAAATTCTGAGTAATCGGGGATCTGTTGCGAGCATAGACGTGTGTTCATAGAACTGCGTGGTCTCACTCTCCACGGGCTGGGCTTACCCCAGCTCGTGTCAAGGAAACACACTCAGATTTTCCTCCACTTTAGGTCGCCTTTTTCTAAAATTTCTTCTTTTTGTTCGCTAGGCGACCAAATGGGACCCAAGAAGAATGCTCCCAAGAAGCCTGTAGGCAGCTCGTCCTCCCGCCAAGACAAAGGAAAGGAGGTGATGGCCGAATCCCCGATCCCCAACTTCGGGCCAGCAGTGGAACAGGAGCTCGAGGTGGCTCCAGACGCGTTCTTTGAGGCAGAGAGGATCGTTTCAAAGATTACTGACCAAGCGAGGGTAAACAGAATATTCCTCTCCCACAACATCGAGCTGGGGAGAGGATCCGTGATTGCCCGACCTCCCGCAGAAGGTGAGCGGAGCTGCGCGCCGCTTGATGAGGCGTTCTCGGCCTGGAGCGACGAACATTTCAAGGCGGGGGCCTTCCTCCCGTTGGACCAGTATTTCGCCGATTTCCTCAATTACGTGAGGTTGGCCCCAGTTCAGCTCCTCCCCAACTCTTATCGTTTGTTGGTGGGGTTAAGATACTTGTTCTTGAAACAGGAGTGGGAGGTCCCCACTCCTGCAGACATTCTGTATTTCTTCTGCCTCAAGGCCAGCCCGGAGCAGCGGGGGCGAGGTGACGGGTTTTACTACTTAACTCGGTTCCCCAACACGGCTGCGGTCATCGAGCTGCCTAGCCACCCAAACGACTTCAAAGATCAATTCTTTATGTCGACAGGGTTCCGAAACTGCGAGCTACACTACTTCAACCGTCCTCGTAAGTGCCTTTCAACCTTAGCTCGTAAGTTAAGTACCAGTTAGCTCCTCCTGTATCCATTTCTGACTTAGATTAATTCTTCAGCTATCTTCACGAGGACAGAGAAGTCTGTGATCCTCGGGAGCCAGTACGAGACACTGGCGGGCTTGCCCCCCAGTGAAAAGGACTATCGCCAGCTCATGACAGACGAGACGATGCTGACCTGTAAGCTGATCTCCCCAGGCTAAACTCTGAACCTGAGGAGATCTCGAGTGCTTCCCCCAGCCCGCGATACGAGGCCTATCATCATGGAGGAGGTCGTGGGTGATGAAGATGAGGAGGACGAGGTGCCTCTCATGAGAACGAAGAAGCGGGCATTGGAGGTCGCCCAAAGAATGGAAGAAGAGAGGATCCGGTCCGGAGCAGCTGCAGGTCCCTCCAGCCAAGGTAACCCTTATACGTTTAGGAACTTAGATAGGGCCACTGCAGACCCCCGGCTAGCTAGGTTCAATCCCAGACAGATCGTCCAACGCCATCGAAGTGACCCAGACTTAGATGAAACCCTGCTCCACTGCATCGACCAGCTCGTGCTGGACTACGAAAGTAGCCGCCCTAGGGGAACCATAGTTGTAGATAACACCCTAGCTTTTAGGTCGGTCCTATTCGAGGAGTATGGGACTAACCTTCGGTCATGGCCATCACTCCGGGAGGGTACCGTAGCTCTAGGACTTAGGCAATACGTAGAAGAATCTAGTCCTGAGCCGGCCTCGGATCCAGAACCTGGGCCAGCTCGAGAAGTAATTGCCTTAGATTCCCCCGTGGAAGCTCCGGGGACGATGGTCGTAATCATAGATTCTTCTTCTAGCTCAGGGGGTAGGATTCCCTTTAGTATATATACATACTTGAATTTTTCTTTTTTCTTTTTTTCTTTTGTTTTTGCATGACTGTTAACTTGTGTACTAACCATGTCTTTGTTTTGACAGAAGAGATGTCTCAGCCCGGAGGAAAGGGTCTGCGAGCTGCGTTCATCGGAGGGAACTCCTCCGCCGGGGCTTCCGGGCCCAAAATGAAAAAACTCCGGACGTCGAAGAAAGCTACCGGGACCCCCACCAAGTCTCCTGCAAAGGAGAAAGAACAGCCCCCAGCCGCTTAGGTCGTGGAAACTGTTCCTCCTGCTGCAGGGGGGAGCAGCATGCCCCCACCCCCTCCGCGAGCTCCGACCTTCGTCCGGGACACAGGGGCAGAGACCGGGGCTTCGGCAATTGCACCTTCCGAGGTGCGCATCCCGGTTGACCCCCAGGACCTGGAGAGGATTCCAAAGGCCTTCAGGGGGACGGTGTATGAGACGGCGAACTACGCCGTCAGCCACATCTACAAATTCAACGAGAGGGAGCTCAGGGCCATCGAAACAAGGAGCCCAGTGGGCGTGCTGGAATCTTCATTGGGCATGGCCCTAACGGTAAGCTGACCTTACCCTTTTATGGTTTTTGATTATCATGCCTTGCCCTGTTTTTCCTTTCTCCCTTCTCTTTTTTTCTAAGGCAGTTGCCTCTCCGTTTTCACAGAGCGCCGCTACCCTTCACCGGAGCATAGCCAGGACCAAGGCCAAGCTCGAGGATATGAGGAGCGAGCATCAGGCGGCTGTGGCCACTCACCAGACTTCCTTGCAGACGACTAAGGATGCCCTGGCGGCCGCGCAGGCCGAGCTGGAAGAAGCCCGCCCCAAGCTACAAGAGCTCGAGGCTACCAAAGCCGCCCTTGCCACTGCGCAGGCAAACTTAGACACTGCGAAGGCTGAGGCCAAGGCCGCCCTGGAGGCCGAGCAGGCAGCTTCAGGCACCGCCATGGAGGACATGTTCTACCATTGCTGGGCCTATAACCCGGACGGCGACTTCTCCTTCTTGGCAGCGGACGTCTGGGAGCCCTTGCTGGAGGGGTTCAAATACCACCTCGAGAAAGAAGCTCCTTCCGAGACCGGGGAAGTCTCCGGCGCAGCTGAGCAAGGCGAGACGGCGACCTCCACAGGGCAGCCTGGCGGAGCTTAGGGGTCTTCCTTTAATATTCTCAATTTTTTTTGTGTAACTTTTGCATGAGGTGTTTCCACCTCGAGACAATCTAATTATCAATTTTATTCTTAATTGACTTATTTCCTTTTGTCTATGCACTTTAGTTACTATTTTGAAAAACTTAGTTCGCGTTAATTTTTATCAATATCTCGTGCTCTTTAGGAAGAACAATGATCAATCGATTTAAATTAACTTCTAAGTTTTATGACCTGGTTATATCCAGGAACTTAATTTGAAAACTTAGTTCGTGTTAAATTTTATCAATATCTCGTGCTCTTTAAGAAGAACAACGATCAATCGATTTAAATTAACTTCTAAGTTTTACGACCTGGTTATATCCAGGAACTTAATTTGAAAACTTAGTTCGTGTTAACTTTTATCAATATCTCGTGCTCTTTAAGAAGAACAACGATCAATCGATTTAAATTAACTTCTAAGTTTTATGACCTGGTTATATCCAGGAACTTAATTTGAAAACTTAGTTCGTGTTAACTTTTATCAATATCTCATGCTCTTTAAGAAGAACAACGATCAATCGATTTAAATTAACTTCTAAGTTTTGAGGTGACCTGGTTATATCTAGGATAGGACTTAGTTCGCGTTAATCCCTTATCAATATCTCGCGTTTTTTAAGAAAAACAACGATCAATCGATTTAAATTAACTTCTAAGTTTTGAGGCGACCTGGTTATATCCAGGATAGGACTTAGTTCGCGTTAATCCCTTATCAATATCTTGCATTTTTTAAGAAAAACAACGATCAATCGATTTGAATTAACTTCTAAGTCTTTAAGGCGACTCGGTTATATCCAGGTACCATATGCCCCCCAAGTAACTGGGAAAGGGTCTTTCGTGGTTACTTTAGATTACACTT